>NC_041215.1:53996907-54056197 GCF_002837175.3 Physeter macrocephalus
GCATCGGCAGGCGGACGTGCAACCACTGCGCCACCAGGAAAGCCCGATGCTTTTTAAAAAAACTCTTTTTTCAGTTAAAATAGTTCAAAAAGGAGTTAATAAAAATCTCATTATTTATCTTTAAATTTAATTATTTTAAGCTAATCTCTTCAAATTTTTATCTAGTTATTTAATATGACAGAACTATTTTTATTAACATCAATATCTATAAACTGCTCTAAATCTACATTTCCTATATATTTGGGCAGTTCCTATTTATCAGTATGATAGGTGGCCCATTTTCAAATCAGCTGGTTTCTCCATAGCTGTCATAATATAATAAAATTAATGTTGGACATCATATTCTTAAGTAACCTGGCTGATTAATACAAGGTGATTCCAGGCTCCCAAAATAATTAATCAACACAGGGATTAATGTCCATGTCCTTCTACATGGACTGATGTCTGTGCAATAAAGCAGTTATGGGAGTAACCATTACTAAGAAATCATGTAATAATAAATATCAAAATCTCATTTTTTCAGTTTTCAGTTCTCAAAACATTTGAGTTCTTTCATTCTATCTAAATGCCAGTCTGTTTTGATATAATCTTTAGTGGTGGGAATTACAGATAACTTTCAAGACTGTTCTACTAAAAAAACAAACAAACAAGCAAAAAACAAAACAAAACAAAAACAAACTTCTCTGCCCCTAACCAAAGGAATAAGAGTATTGCTCTTGGCCCTGAGCATTGGTGATAGTTGATTTTATGTGTCCACTTGGTTAGGTTCTGCGATGCCCAGTTGTTCAGTCAAACAGTAGTCTTGCAGTGAAGGTATTGCAGATGCAATTAACCTTTACAATCAGCTGACTTTAAGTAAAGCCGATTACTCTGCATAATGTGGGTGGGCCTCATTCAGCTGAAGGCCTTAAAAGCAAAGACTAAGTTTTCCCAGAGAAAAATGAGAATTCCTCAAGACTGTAACATGGAAACCCTAACTGAATTTCTATTCTGCCAGACTACCTTACAAATTTCAGACATGTCAGTCCCCACAATTGCATAACTACATGAGCCACTCCCTTAAAATGAATCCTATTGGTTCAGTTTCTCTGGAGAGCCCTAACTGATACAAGCATATACAAATCTAATGTAAATTATAAAATCTAATATCCACTTTTACCTCAGTTTTAAAGTTAGAAATCCCATGGAGACTTTATTTGCTGTACTTTTTTGGCCAGTAACTTTGGAGTATACGCTCCTGTAGTTACTCTTATAACAGGCACAGGCTTGAAATATAGTAGACACTTTTTTTGTCTATTTTGTTTTTGCAAACAACATCCTATTCTTGAGTGAGCACGCTATTTTTGATTTACTTTATTCCAAAAGAAGAGTAGTACTGATTTACAGTTGGCTTAAAATTGGTCTTTGGAGTTATTTGAAGGCCAAACACCTAGACACAAGCTCATTCTATTAAATAAAAAGCAAGGCCTAAGTGTTAAAAGATCTAATCATAATCTGTGTTTCACACAGACTGAAAAAGAGCCAAGTTGCAAACCTGAGAGTAATGAGTTTGAGGAGAATTTCTTAACTCAACCTAAAATGTCCTTCTATCTATATTTTATCGATTTCAAATGGATATAAGCTAGATTAACTATTAAATTCAAATATGTATTATTTTCACTATAATGTTCTATGTTAGACAACATAATCCCAAAGACCTTAATCCCAACGAAGTTCACATTGTAATCCCAGAACTTCTGAATAGTTAGTTACCTTACATGGCAAAAAGGGACTTTATAGATATGATTAAGTTAAGGATCTTTAGATGAGAAGAGTATTCTGGATTACCTAGATGGGCTCAATGTAATCACAGAGGTCCTTATACAGTATGTGAAAGAGGGAGACAAAAGATTTAGAGGTAAAGGAGGAGATGTAACAAGGGAGCAGAGTTCAAAGTGGTATTGCCACAAGCCAAGAATTGTGGGTAGCCTCTAGAGGCTGGAAAAGACAAGGGATGTCATCTCCCCTAGAGCATCCAGAAGGCAGGCAGCTCTGCTGATACCTTGATTTTAGAAATATAAGACCCATTTTGGACTACTGACCTCCTGAACTATGGGGTAATATGTGATATTTTAAGCCACTAAGTTTAGGATAACTTGTTAAGCAACAGAAAACTAACATCTTCTTCCCCTAGACAGGTCTGAATTTCTATATCTGTCTTAAACCTGTCATAAAGGATACCTATGATTCCAAATTTATATAGTTACCTCAAGATAATCTTATAAAAGATAATTTAACTGTATATTAGCTTCTTTGCTGTAAGTTCCCAAAGCAGATATTCTGCCTTTGAAGAACAAGTCCCCAACGTATTAATTGCCCATTTGTTTGCTTATCTTTTCACAGCTGCATTTGTGAGTACAGAGACCATGTCTGCCTGGTTCACAACTAAATCCTTAGCAGAAGTTCAGTGCCTGACATATAGTATATGCTAAATAAATTTTTTTCAATGAAGACTTTTTGCTTTACCCTTAAAGAAAGAGAAGGGAGCTGGAACATACATTTCTTTTCAAAGTAAATAATGAGCTAGGAAAAGAAAGGCCGAGAAACAATCAGGTCAGTGTTCCCAAGGGCCTTCTCTTCTGTGAATAATTTTTGCTAACCAAACTCAGAAGTTATTCCTCTCACATTATTTAATATATTGATTAGAATTCAACCTTTGTCAAGTTACTTAAATTTTCTGAAACTGTCTCTTTATCTGAAAATGAGGATAAATGAGATAGGAGCATGATTCTAGACTTCCAGAAATCTGGGCTATAGGGGAAGGGAAGAAGCTTGTGAAAGTTTTAATGTAAGGAAACATGATAAGCAACATGATAAGCACACCTGGATGGTTATACAACAATCATACTTATTGAACATATAAAGAACTTAGCACCATTCCTGGAAAACTGCAAGCACCATATATGTGTGTGCGTGTATACACACATATACATGTATAAAAGCCACTGTCTCCATTATCATCATTAATAAGGGACCTCTGGGAGATTTTTCTCATATTCCCCTATAGTTACCTAGAAAATGAAAATTAGTCACTGCTATATGAAACATCAATGTTCCATTGGCACTCTGACCACTCTCATCTTCCTCAGTAGCTTGCAAGGTAGACAACATTCATTGCTCTCCATGTACAACTGCCTCAATTCAATTATTTAGATGAGTGTATAACAGCTACAGATTTCTCCTCATATGCATTCACACAGCCCTTTCTGGTTGCACATAAAAGCACAGATGGAAATCATGGTCCTTGAACAGCCCCATAGGCCTAGACAGGCCTAGCGTAATCAAGTCTCACAAACAAGCAATCCTGGCACACAACATTTCCTCAATGTTCCTCTCTCAAACTATCTGAGGCATCAGTGGTGTAATAGATGGGCTTATTGATATAAATAAACTATATACATATATCATGTTGAACTCTTAGTAATATAAATGATATGGCCTCTAGGAAAATGACATTTCAGAACTTCCGGTTTGTAGAACCTAGATAAAAGGCCATTTCCCCTTCTTTGACACATCACTTAACACAGAAAAAGAAGATAATTGCTTCTCGACTACTCAACAACTGCTATGATGAAGGACATTGAGAAACAATGTATTTAGTTATTATAATAAATCTTAGATTTAAAAAAGTCATTGGGCATCATGGGATCCTCAGCTTTAATCATGGGTTTGGTTTTTGCCAGGACCTTCCCAAGAACCTAAGAAAATTACCTGAGCTGATGAAATACAACTCCTCTAGCAACAGTGCTTTTGATTTTCTAAACCACAAGCCCATAACCAGAAAAATCATAATCAGATTTTATCATAACCAGAAAAATATTTATCCTCAAATAGCTTCATACTCTGAATTCATTAACAACAAACCATGTAAAATATCTAATTTTGCTTCATTTTGCTTCATTTATCAAAGGTTTTTCTGACTTTTGAAAGGTAATTTTAAAATGAATTATATACCTAATACAGACAATATTCACTAAAGGTACATTGCTTCTCCATAAGGGTTTAATTTGCATCATTTTTCTTTTTTATCATAAATTTTTTAAATTATATAAAATGAAATATTCCATATGATAAGGAATTAGCACCCTCTCCCATCTTTACCCTTCCAGTTTTTGAAATAATCAGAAACATTTAGATTTCCTATAGCTCTCTTTCCCTAGATTTAATTTTGCAGGAAGGAGGGAAAAACTATCATTTTCTTCATACTTAACATATATCTAGCATGTTTTCACCCATAGTCTCTCATTTCATCCTTGTAATTACTCTTTTATAGGAGTACATGAGAAGTAAAGTAACTCACCTCCCTAATGAAGTAATATACCAAGATTCAAATGATCAAAATCAACTATTCCCAGGGCCTCAGAGAAAAGACTAGGCCAAGATGAAAATAGGCAGCAAAGAGAGACAGTAGTCAAGTCTGAGTTGTCTATTAATCTCCCACAGAGCTCTGAATCAAGGTTTGTTCACCAGCACCTGACCTTCTGAGAAAGCAGCTGCCCATTCTGAGAAGGGACAGCACACGGCTGATGGGCTCCTCTGGTGAACATCTACTCCACAGTGACAGTGTGCAGACATCATCTCAAACAGCTCAGATTACTCAGTCTGTTCGTAACCTGGGTCATGGTCAAGTGAAGGAGGACTATACAAGGAAGAAAGCATTCGGAGATGGTTACCAAAAGCAAGCAGGTCTCCTATGAAACTTTGAGCTCCAGCCCCATGAAGACAAGTTCTGATTAGCAGGAAATAGTACTAATTTCCTTCCCAAAGAAGGGGCGTTACTCAGATACTTACAAATTTTTTTTTTTTCCCTCAAGTTTCTTGAGTCTACAGAACCATTTTGACGTAGCTTTTTGCCACATTTACAGCACAGAACAGGTTGGCTGTCCTCTGTTCTTTGATTTGTTTTCCTACTTGGCAGTTCCATTTCCTCCTGACTCAAATGTGCTTCCTCTCTTTGGGAAGGAAGGCACAGGATGCCACTGACCCAACCCCAGAAGAATGTGTGCTTTGGGTTGTTTTGCCAGCAGTGGGCATGGTCTGAGTGAAAAAGGGGAGTAGAGGAAGAGGTGGGGCATGCATTGCTGGCTCAGCTTCTCTGTTTCACTTATAAGCTGCATGACCTTCTGGGCAAATCATGCTGGTGTCTCCCACTCTGCATTTTTAGAAAATGAGAGGGGAGGATGTGATAACATTATACCTACCAAGCAGAGGTGGCTCATACCATGGGCTTCCAGAAGTCTCTTCTAAGCTGAAGTCCAAAATTGACTGTCTACTGTGTTCCAAGATCCTTGTTGATCATCTTGTCTATAGCATCTCTATTCCTCACAAAATCCTACATGGTAGGTATCACTAGCCATGTTCTACAGAGAAAAACTCTCAGAAGAAGGCTGAATAAATTGTAGTGGTGGAGCTGAAGCCTTTAGTCCTTGGTCTACATGAATCCCAAACTTGTGTTCTTTCCTTTGTGCTCTGCTGCTTTCAGGTCTATGATTTATACTATGTGTGATCAACATTCCCTGTAATTCTTTCAGGCTGAAAGCAGTCAACCATGTTTCATGAGCAATAGTCTTTGATAGTTGAGTATGCAAAAGAGGAATTTTGTGGGGCAATTAAAATTACAACAAAGTTAATCAGACACATATTTAATGATATGTATAACAGCTATTGTGCTACACATCATTAGGCATAAATGGTAAGCTGGTTCATAGGAGTTAAAATAATTATTTTTACATTGCTGAAGCAAGTGTGACTATACTCAGACAGGATTTAAGATGGGATGGAAAAAATTTTGGAATAAAAATAATTATTTCCATTTATTAATTTATTACTGATATCCAAGCATTGTGCTAGGTGTTTTACATGCATTATCTCATTTAATCCTCTTATTAACAATATGAGAAAGATATTATTAGTAATAAATCTTTTTACAGATGGGAAGACTGAGGCTTAGAGAAGTTAAGAAAATTTTGCTAGAACTAGTTGGGATAACATACCAATCCAGGAGGTGACCTACAGTCTTCCTTTTATACTCTTGTGTCCCACAGCCATCTCAGAAAGAAAGAACCACTCCTTCCTCTTTCTCATGTTGTCAGCTTTGCTCTAAATGTGAAGTCCTGTCTTGCTTTCAACCAATTTGGCCTTAGAATAATACTACTTGTTTATACCTGAATTACTAATTGTAAAATATGAGCAACTTTTCAATGTCCTTTTTCAAAAGCACAGGTCCATGGACTTTTTATCAGGAGGGAAGACAGTGGAAAATGTATCAGTAAGGACAGACTAGCTTGTGCTGAGGTTTTGGTAACAAACCAAACCAATATTTCGGTGGCTTAGTGTTACAAATTATGTTACCTGTCCATCACTGGATGGACGCTGAGAGCAGTCTCTAAAGAGAACAGTGCTGACCATCTCAAGAGAAGAAAAAGAGGACTGCAAAACCTTAGCTCTTTCCTTCTCCACATTATATTCCAAAGTGAGGTGTGGGTCAGCCAGAAGCCATTTTCGATCAGAACTCCAGGACTTCAGTAGACAAAGAAGAAGTTTTCTTACTGATTAAAATAGAGAACCATAAAGGGAAAGTTCAAAGAAAACCTTCACTAGCTTTAAAGATTTGCATGAAATCTGCCCTCTCTGACCTGAAAGGTAAATTAAGGTATCACTTAACTCTGGTTCATTCTCTTTCCCATCCCTACCCTTTCTTCACCTCCACTGCCTAGAATCCTGAGACTAAGCAAGCAAAGAATGTTGAGATATCCTGGTGATCTATATTGCAGTGCTTTGGGTGGCCTCTTACATATTAATAGAATTTATTTGCAAAGCATTTTATTCCTTTAGTGGTGGAAAATTATGTACAGATTTGTGAAAACTGTTTGTGCCCTAGGATGTGCCCAATCACAATGTTTGGCTTGAACCAAATGCTGGAAGACAGAGAACTAGATGGTCAATGATAGGTAAAAACATTGACCTGATTAGTTTAGTGCATGCATTGATACAAATAACTAAGTACCAAGGGGCCATGAATTTATATGGCAATAAGTTATCAGAGTAATAGAATACTTATTAAGCTTAATACCAGGAAGATTAAGCAGCAGGAACCAACTTCCTTTCTGGTCAATCAGCAGTATTAAGAAAATGTATACTGAACATTGCACAGTACGGAGGGAGTGGTCCTGAGCCACAAATTTGAGGACTCAAGGTTTTTATCCCCATTAGGTGATATGACATTTCTGAATCTCAATTTCTTAATTAAACGGTAAGAATAAATGAGGTATATCTGAAGTCCTTAGGAACCAGAAGCCAGCATTGTTTCCTCTTCCGGTTTAAGTTACATTGCAAAACCTTCCCTTAATTTTGGTATGTGAAAACATCCAGGAAGAGGACGAGGAATGGGGGATGGGGGAGAAATACTGGTGCTCCCATGCTGATACAGAATTTCACGTTTAAATGAGAAAATAATGAAGATGGTTTTGCATCACAAAGATCCAGTCAACTAAGAAGCAGTATGCAGCGCTGATGAGTTAAGATGTTTTAAATGTCCCTACAAGAGTTGGGTCAGTTGGACGCGTTTGGCTTCAACTTCCTTGAAAATGTTTTTCTCTGTCCAGGGAGGATGGTTTCAGACTGTATTTAGAGACTGTGAGTCACTGAGACCTAATGGGAACAGGCTCTCCTGACATTATGGAAGTCTGGTACCTCTAGTCCTAAGATGTGGAGCCTTTTCTGCTTGAGCTGAGGTCCTTGATATCAAGTGGTCTCTCTTCCTTTACCTTCCCCTCCTTGCTTTATTCCAAGTTCACTTACTTTCTTTTATCTCCCCCCTCAAAATTTCCAATACAAATCTCTTTCTGACAATTATGTTCCCACTCCTGTGTACCACCATTCTGACCACTGCAATGAAGTGTGACCATACTGATTTCCTTATGGCCAACTCAAAATATCAATTCTGCTGAGTCAGTTTTCCCTGCCCTAAAACCATCCAAGCTCAGAAGATTTGAAACTATGGTGGGAAGTGAGACTGGGAACAGTTGGACAAGCTGTTCAAGCACGAATCGTGCTTATTCATGGAGGAAAACAGATGGAAGGAGAGAGATTCCTGAAGAGGATATAGTTGATGGGGCAAGGACCAAGTCTACTGAAATTAGTTGCCGATTTGGTAATGGGAGACCTGGTTCCACAGCCTACCATGGAATAACTTGCTTAGCTTATGCAAGATGTTTGAGATCTGAATTTCAGTTTAATAATCAGCAAAATTAAGATTTTAAAAACTTATTTCTTAGGGTTCAGGTTAAAAGATACAATCAATTTGAAATTATCTATGTTTATTACTATAATTACTATTGTTGCTGAATATATATCTCATTGTCTAATACATGACAATAATGGACAGAGTAGAATACGTTGAGTCTTAGATAATTTTGAAAGTCTGACCTTGACAAGAAAAAAGCAAGAAACTTTCCCAAGAAAAATGCTCACATTACAAAACATAACACACAATTTCAGGAGCACACAGACCTTTTTAAGTCCAACTGTGGATTTCCAGAATGAAATAAAACAAATAAAAATGCCCAAAGATATGAAAAGCTTAACTTTAAGTAGGAAACTGCTGGAAAATTATCTTCTTGTAAATTACTATATCTTTATCTTATAATTTGTTCCATAGGATATCTACTTATTGCTCATTTCTAATTATTAAAATTCACAAATTCCCCACAAAATAATTAACAGGTAATTAAGAGTGTGGCTGAAGGAAGAATAAGATTTGTTTTGATTATTTCATTTGTTTCTATGGAACCTGTTTGGAAAGCCATGTTGGCCGAAGCATGGAATTTTGGAAGATACTCCCATCAACTAAGAATGTACGTGTGTGTGTGTGTGTGTGTGTGTGTGTGTGTGTGTGTGTGTGTGTGTAGAAAAAGAGAGATCATTAAGATTATATATAATATATACATATTATATATGAACATATGTATGTGAGTATATATATATGTGTGTGTGTGCATAGAGAGAGATATATGAAATGTCTAAGACTAAACGTCTAAATCACTTAGAATCACCACCTCTCTATTCCCTGCAGGTACTAAGGAAGCATCATCAGAGAGCCAGAAATCCCTTGACCAATTTTTTTTTTCATTTTTCTAGAGATAATGAATTGCTTTATGAGTTTTCTACTCTATTGTCAGAATTATGATACTGGAAAGGATTTATTTAATTCACTAGATATTCGGCAATCATACACTCTGCTAGAAATAGATTAATAGGGACAGAGTAAAGCATTAGACAAACATGTGAAGAAATGAACTTTGCTTGGAATGCACAATATAACAAGAGTAGTGCACACCTTTGTTGTACTGAAGAGGAGGTTACTTACACTGCCTGAAAGGGATCAAGGGATGCTTCCCAACAAGATGACCTGGAACACAGACATCTGTCCTCCAGTAAAGACAGAAGAAAAGCAAAGAAGGATAAAGTCTTTCATAAAGGAAGATTATGTAAGGAACAACAGAGTTTGGGAGGTACTAGATGAAATAGGTAGTGCAAGGAAACAGAGTTCTTTCACCTCAAAAAAAGAATTGGATTACCATCTTATTACCTTTCTTGATGTATAGCCACAGAAACAGCAGTTCCTTTTTCTTTAGTATCTCATGTTGACTCTAATTCTATTCTAAATGGAATAAAGACCTTTTCTAATGTATCTGCTTTGGGTTTATCTGTTTGATTTTATAAGGGACCTTATTGTTAAGACTGGTAATAAATATCCAGTGATGGTCTCCCAATTCATTCATTCAATAAATATCCATTAAACATCTACCTTATGGTGGTTTCTATCTATAAAGGTAGTCTTTCCCAAGGACCATTTTCTTCAAATGACTACACTTCTTTGGGATTCCAGTCCCTCCACATTCTGGGGAAAAATTCTCGAAACTCATTTCTCTATTCCTCTAACACATCTATCCCTCCAGCTAAAATTGGTGACTCTGTCTCTTGGTTTCTCCAGCTCTACATTAGTACTGCTGTCAAGAACTTCCTTCCCTCATCACATTGACCTGTGCAAAACTTTGCCTTCATTAAGTCTCACTTTCTCTTCTACCAAGAAGAACTTCCAGAACAACCCAACAAAAAATAAATTTCCCTTTCAAATATACCACCTTGAATCTTAGTTACTGCTGAAATATTTTCTCATCTTTCCTACTAGATCTTAATCATCTTTGGAATTAGAACTACATCTTACACTTTTTTTTTTTAATCCCTTATGGTAGCCAGTGCAGTGCTTTGCACACTCTACTTCATGTTTAATAAATAAATGTTTAAATTTTAGATTGAATCTCCACATTCTATTCTACCAGAGGTGTTTGAATGGCATGAATAAATATTGAAATACCTTTAGATTAGATTAAAAGGATATGGAAGGTCAATGCTTAGTCCCAGAACTGCTTGACCATTCTTTTATCACTTCCTTTTTAAGAGTTTCAAAATGATAACCAAGGTTTCAAGCATGAAACTATCTGAATTTTATTTTTTCTGCATATTTTTAGCTTTGCCAGAACCCTGATTATTTCCCGTTTCTATTCTTCAGCACATTATTACTAATATCAAGAAGTTTTTATCTCCAGATTACACTGCTCCCCCCTGTCCTTGGCAATGTTAATTTGAGCTATATAAAAATCAGTAAAAGTTCTTACTGTTATGTTTTTCTATCTTCTGTGGGAAGAATTGGCACCTAAGGCTATGTCTACATTATTTATACCACTTTGATAGATTAAATCTTAACTGTACCATAGAGCTTTTAAAGACATGTCTGTAAATGTTTTAGGATTCCACAGGTGTTCATCCTGACTACAAACAAAGACTCCTTTTTGTGGTTGAAAAACAAAATTAAAATGTAACAGTGTCCTGCAAGCCATGGTTTCTGCTTAAAACAGGTCCTTGACTGGACATGTCAGATAGATTTGTTACCCTTGACACATTTTTGGAGTTCAACAAAGCAACCTACATCAATGGAAACATTTCTGTGATCCTATACCTCTAAGATTAATCTCTCTGATGGTGACATTTCATAAAGGAACTATAACGTTGGAATTCTACCAATGTGACAACATCCTCAAGGACTTTCATCTTGAAATGTCCTCAAGCACTAAAGTATTCTTAAAACTGTTTCATTCTTTTCTCTGCACTGTTACCAAGTCTATGGTACAATTTTGACACATTATTAAAGACAAGAGCTTTATTTTTGGAAATTATTGTTCACAGGACCCCTGAGGATTTTTTTCTTCTCTTTATAACTGGAGGATCTGATTCTATTCTCTGAAACTCAGGACTTGTTAGAGTTCCTTTTCAAGCAGGTGGTAATTTCATTAGCTTTCCCTGAAAATAATTATAATCACCTTTGATTCAGTGAAAGATAAACCTTCTCAGCTAGCTAAGGTCCACATCAGTGCATAGCATTGATTTACTCAAAATTACAGAAGCTGTAAGATAAGTCATTGAAATATTTAACAAAGAATAAGGAAAAGCATAATGATAATTATAAGGTATATTTACACTCAATTAAACCCAAAGAATTTTAACACCCAGTCCCTTTCAGGAATCACACAGGTCAAAAAGGGATCAGGGATGTATTCTCCACAGTGCCCCCCAAAACAGGCAGAAAGGAAAACCATTCTCAGAAGAGTGAAGGGAGCAGCCAATGACATTTTTGCGGCATGTATTAAAAGGAAGAAAATCTTCCTTAGCAAATTGTGATACAGGTGCAGCACTTAAGTGGAACTTTAAGCAAGGGCATTAGCAGAGAGTGAGAATTCCAACAAATAGTAATGAGGGTCTTCATATACCTGATTTTAAAGTCACAAGTATAACAATTTTAAGTCAAAATTATGAAACAACGCATTTTTAGTGAATTCTAGCCTCCGTTCCTGCTCCCTCCACCTGTTGCATCCCCCTTAAACAAACCATTTTTTTTCATTTTTTGGTTTTTCTTTCCATTTTTAATATAAGGAAATCCATATATTTACACATATATGTATACTATATAAACATGGCTATAACATACAAAAATATGGCCATTTGGCCACATTTCCAGTCCGTCTTAGAGGAATGGCAGCATACTATAATGCTGTTCTGTATCCTGATTTTTTAAATTTTAATCAGTAGTTTATAGAGATAAAATTTTTGTTTAAGATGGGAGAAATAACAGCATATTTGTACACCGATGGGAATAATCCAGGAGACAGCAAAAAACAAAATTGGTGATGGGAGACAGAGGGGAGAATTATTGGAGTGACTGGCTTTAGATAGGAGCATGAAGAGTTCATCCATGGGAACAGACCAACTTCCTAGTCAGAGTGTGAGCACAGATGCTGCTAGGTGGGTGGAGATGGGATGGGACTCTATGAGACTATCAGTAGATTGAGTAGAGAAGGTGTGAAAAAGTCACGTAAAGAGGAGACAAGGGAACAAAGCAGGGACATACTGGATGACTGCCTGCCAGCATTAAGGTCATACTTGAGTTAGGTTTATTGTCTGCAGAGCCTTCTTACATTAAACACAGATAAGGTACACTTATGTCAGGAAAATACTTTCTTAAAATGATTTCACTTTTACCTAAAAGTGCAGTGCTTATCCTGAGTCATATTTTGTACAACTAATAGTCCTAATGTTACTGGTTCTTCCCAGTGGAGATTTTTTTTTTTTTTTTAAGACTAAGCATTGGAGTAATCACATAAGTCAGGTTGATCAGGCAGAGATGATCTGATTTTTTTTAATCTAATCTGCCCTCACGAATGGCTACCTAAGCTTCTTGTCAGGAAAATCAAATCTGTCAGCTAAATGACATAAGCTATCATGTATTAAGTATGTATATCATGAGCCTACTATATACTATACTTTATATTTCAGTATTACTGGGAGAGAAAGAAAAAGAAAGATTAAAAAATAAATTCTAAGATTCCAAAAGCTAGTTTAAAATACTTCTAAACTTAATCAGAATACTGAGCTCTAAAGTTTGTGTAAATGTTAACTATAGTCAAGTGAAAATACTTCTGTAGTCATGAGATTTTGATTCTATTATAAGAATGAGATTTATATAATACCATTTTTCTGCATTGATTTTATATATTCTTGATGGTAAATAAAATGGTTATAGTATACTGAAAAAAAATTATATGGTATAAAGATTGTAATCATGTTTTTCTCAATAAGATAACTGAACTCTAATTGAATTTTAATTTTTCAGTTGTCATAGTTTCTATGTACAAACTCAGTTGTATATTGAATTCAACATTTCATTTTTCTCTGACCCTCCTTTGTTTTTTTACTCTCCTATTTTTCTTTTCCTCAGATATTACTATGGAAATTTCCCAACCCGGAACAGAGAGAAACAAGATACCTCTTATGAATGCTGAATTTGAAAGGTAAGGAGAAAAGACACATATAGATGGAGAGAAGTTTTTTAAAATATTCATCAGTGGTCCTTTGGGGTCCATATTAGACTTTCTTCACATTCCTCCATTTTCGCTAAGTGCCATACTTAAGCTTTCTAAATCAAATAATCAGAGCTGTCAAACACAATAGGTATTGTTTCACTATATCATCAGAGAACAAAAAACTTCAGACTCAGGAGAATGGTCAAGTTAATCAGGGATCAAACGATTTCCATTCTAACTCCATATCTAAAGACACCTATCTGGGCTTCAGAGGATACTGTGCATTCTACCCCAGATCAAGAGATTTCAAAATACCAGTAGTATCTCATTTTTCATCTATTAACTTATTCTTAAGTATGTCAGTGCAGAAACTAGACTGTTGGAAGACCTAGCTAAGCTGTTTAATAGAGAAAATACTAGCTACATGTGACTATTTACATTTATACTTAATTAAATAAATTTTAGAATAAAATTAAAAATTCAGTTCCTCAATTGCACCAGCCATGAATCAAGTGTGCAATAGCTATAAATGACTAACAACTACTGTATTGAACATCTCAGATATGAAACATTTACATCATCATAGAGAGTGGAAATTAAAAACTTTTTAACTTCTATTTATCTAATAAATCACATTGTTAGAAAATATTTTTAAACATATGAATATTAAACATCACATATGATGAACCAAAACTGTAGATACTGTTAAACAAAGAGAAACATATAGTATTAAGTGAAAGTACCAAAGTGGAATATAAATAGGAGTAGAATCCAGAAAAATATAAGCACATTAAAAAATATATATATAAAATCAGAAATTCACAGAAGGAAAATAAATCCACAATAGAGACAATCAAAGCCAAAGATTGGTTCTTTGAAAATATTAATAAATTTGATAACCATCTAGCATGAGTAAAAATGAAGAAAGGATGACAAAACAAATTGACAATAACGGGAATAAAAAAGAGGGGATAGAGATCCTATAGATTTTTTAAAGGAGATATAATCAAATTTATGCCAAAAATGTTAATTTCAATGAGCAGTAAAAGTCCTTAATAACAATTTACCAAAATTGACAGACACCTTATAAATCAAATGTTAATTTCAGTGAGCAGTAAAAGTCCTTAATAACACAATTTACCAAAATTGACAGACACCTTATAAATCTGAACATTTTTCTAAGAAAGAAAGTGAGCCATTTAAAATTTTCTCACAAACAAAACCCCTAGCCCAAATAGTTTTAACAGTGAATTCTTCCAAATTTAAAGAAAAAAACCCAATATTAAATTTGTCTGAAACAGAGGAAGAGAACTTCTCCAACTTTCTATGAGGCCAGCATAAATTTGATACCAAAACCTGACAAGGATATTAAAGGCAAGAAAAGTTAGAGAGCAATTTCCCTCATGAACACAAAAATCCTTAATAAAATATTAACATATGTAATCCAGATGTATATTAAAAGGATAATTTCCAAACTGTTTCAATCTTATAAATGTAGGGTGGCTCAACATTTGAAAATCATTCCATATGTTTTAACATATAAATAGAAAATAAGGTGAAAAATCATAAGATCATCTCAATAGATGAAGAAAATTTATTTAATAAAATTCAACTCTCATTCATGATAAAAATTATATTTAACATTTCTTGGAGGTTCTAGCAAGTGCCATAAGGCAAGAAAAAAAAAATTGGAAAGGAAGAAATAAATGTTATTTCATATCAACTGGAACTCTCATCTACTTCTGGTCAGAGTAAAAGTTGGTACAACCCCTTTGAAAAACTCTTTGAAAAAAGAAGTTACAAGCAACACCAAAGAAATACAAAGGATCATAAGAGACTACTACAAGCAACTATATGCCAATAAAATGGATGACCAAGAAGAAATGGACAAATTCTTAGAAAGGTACAATCTCCCAAGACTGGACCAGGAAGAAACAGAAAATGTGAACAGAACAATCACAAGTACTGAAATTGAATCTGTGATTTTAAAACTCCCAACAAACAAAAGTCTAGGACCAGATGGCTTCACAGGTAAATTCTATCAAACATTTAGAGAAAAGTTAACACCTATCTGTCTGAAATTATTCCAAAAAATTGCAGAGGAAGGAACACTTCCAAACTCATTCTATGTGGCCACCATCACCCTGGTACTAAAACCAGACAAAGATATCACAAAAAAAAAAAGTTACAGGACAATATCATTAATGAACATAGACACAAAAATCCTTAATGAAATACTAGCAAACCAACTCCAACAGTATGTTCAAAGGATCATCATCAAGTGGGATTTATCCCAGGGATGCAAGGATTTTTCAACATCTGGAAATCAGTGTGATGCACCACATCAACAAATTGAAGAATAAAAACCATATGATCATCTCAATACAAAAAAAGCTTTTCATAAAATTCAACATCCATTTATGATAAAAATTCTCCAGAATGTGAGCATAGAGGGAACATACCTCAACAGAATAAAGACTATATATGACAAACCCACAGCTAACATCATACTCAATAATGAAAACCTGAAACCATTTCCTCTAAGATTAGGAACAATACAAGGATGCCCACTCTCATACTTTTATTCAACATAGTTCTGGAAGTTTTAACCACAGCAATCAGAGAAGAAATTAAAGGAATCCAAATTGGAAAAGAAGAACTAAAACTGACACTGACACTGTTTGCAGATAACATGATACTTAGAGAAAATCCTAAAGACACTAACAGAAAACTACTAGAGCTCAATGAATTCAGTAAAGTTGCAGGATACAAAATTAATACAGAGAAATCTGTTGCATTTCTATATACTAACAACAAAAGAAGGAGAAATTAAGGAAACAATCCCATTTACCTTGGCATCAAAAAGAATAAAATACTTAGGAATAAACCTACCCAAAGAGGCAAAAGACATGTACTCCCAAAACTATGAGATACTGATGAAAGAAATCAAAGATGACACAAACAGATGGAAAGATATACCATGTTCTTGGATTGCAAGAATCAATACTGTCATACTACTCAAGGCAATATACAGATTCAATGTAATCCCTATCAAATTACCAATGGTATTTGTCACAGAACTAGAACAAAATTTTTTAAATATGTATGTAAACACAAAAAACCTCGAATAGCCAAAGCAATCTTAAGAAAAAATGGAGCCAGAGCAATCAGGCTCCTTGACTTCAGACTATACTACAAAGCTACAATCATTAAAACAGTGTAAGACTGGCAAAAAAAAACAGACATATATATATATCAATGGAACAGGATAGAAAGCCCAGAAGTAAACCCACAAACCTATGGACAATTAATCTATGACAAAGAAGGCAAGAATATACAATGGAGAAAAGACGGACTCTTCAATAAGTGGTGCTGGGAAAACTGGACAGCTACATGTAAAATAATGAAATTAGAACATTCTCTAACACCATATACAGAAATAAACTCAAAATGGATTACAGACCTAAACGTAAGACTGGATACTATAAAACTCCTAAAGGAAAACATAGGCAGAGCACTGATATAAATCACAGCTATATCTTTTTGGACCCATCTACTAGAGTAATGGAAATAAAAACAAAAATAATCAAATCGGACCTAATTAAACTTAAAAGCTTTTGCACAGCAAAGGAATCCACAAACAAAAAGACAACATACAGGATGGGAGAAAATATCTGCAAATGATGTGACCAACAAGGAATTAATTTTCAAAGTATACAAACAGCTCATACAGCTCAATATGAAAAAAAATCAGAAAAAAAATGGGCAGAAGATCTAAATAGACATTTCTCTAAAGAACACATACAGATGAACCAAAGGCACATGAAAATCTGCTCAACATCACTAATTATTAGAGAAATGCAAATCAAAACTACAATGAGGCATCACCTCACACTGGCCTTTATCAAAATATCTACAAATTAAATGCTGGACAGGGTGTGGAGCAAAAGGAACCCATCTAAACTTGGTAGGAATTTAATTTGTACAGCCACTATGTAGAACAGTATGGAGGTTCCTTAAAAAACTAAAAATAGAGTTACCATGTGCTCCAGGGATCCCACTCCTGGGCATATATCTGGAGAAAACTCTAATTCAAAAAGATACATGCATCCCAATGTTAATTGCAGCACAATTTACAATAGCTAAGACATGGAAGCAACCTAAATGTCCATCAACAGAGAAATGGATAAAAAAGATATGGTATGTGTGTGTCTATATATATATAGATACACACACACACACACACACACACACACAATGGAATACTACTCAGCCATAAAATGAATGAAATAATGCCATTTGCAGTAACATGAATGGGCCTAGAAATTATCATACTAAGTGAAGTAAGCCAGACAGAGAAAGACAAATAGCATATGATATTGCTTTTATGTGGAATCTTAAAAAATGATACTTATTTACAAAACAGAAATAGACCCATAGACATAGAAAACAAACTTATGGTTACCAAAGGGGAAAGCGGGGAGGAAGGATAAATTAGGAGTTTGGGATTAACATATACACACTACTGTATATAAAATAGATAACCAACAATGACCTACCATATAGCTCAGGGAACTATACTCAATATTTTGTAATAATCTATAAGGAAATATAATCTGAAAAATAATATATATCTGAATCACTTTGCTGTACAGCAGAAACGATAACACTTTAAATCAACTATACTTCAATAAAAATAAATAAATAGAAGTAAAAAATTTTGAAAATCAATCCATGTTTTAACACATAAATAGAAAATAAGGTGAAAAATCATGATCATCTCAATAGATGAAGAAAATGTCTTTGATTAAATTCAACTCTTATTCATGATAAAAATTATATTCAATATTTCTCAGAGGTTCTAGCAAGTGCTATAAGACATGAAAAAAACTGGAAAGGAAGAGATAAAAGTGATATTATTTCAGATCAACTGAAACTCTCATTTTTTTCTGGTCACAGTAAAAGCTGGTACAACCCCTATGGGAAACCCTTTGGAATACCCACCAAAACTAAATAAATGGAGACCATACAACTCACAATTCTATCCCTTCTAGGTGTACACCCAATAGATTCTCCAAATGACATTTACAAGAATGTTTACAGAGCACACTTTTAATAGTAACACCTGGAAGACTGCTCAGTTGTTTATGAATGGATACATTGTGGTATAGTCACATAATGGAATATTATATAGTAATGAGAATAAACAAATGGCAATTGCATAGCAATATGGATGAATCTCAAAACAATGTAAAATGAAAGAATACATACAAGGGTGCATACTGTATAATTTTAGATACATAAAATACAAAAACCTGCAACAATTAATCTATGGTGTTAGAAAACAGTATATTACCATTGGGGTGATAGTGAATGGATAATTACAAAGGTTAAAACAGTAACTTCATAAAAGAGATACCTCTTAGACACCACTTTAACCAAAAGACCAAAGTTTACCTAGCCATAATTGAGACAAAATAACATCATGTTGTCCCTTGATATGATTCATTTAAAAGGACATATCACTTCTGTGGTTTTTCACCAAAAATGCAAAGCCTGAACCTAATGATAAGGAAACATCAAGTAAACGCTAAGGCATATTCTACAAAATGCTGTAAAAATGTCAATTTAAAAAAAGACAAAGGGTGAGTGAGGAAATGTTAGACACAACAAAATGAGAAAAAGATGACTATTAAATGTAATGCATTGTCATGGATTGGACACTGGACTAGGGGATGGTAGAAGGGGCTATAAAGGACATGCTGGGAACGATTAACAATTTAAACATGACTATGGATTAGATAATAATGTATCAAATTAAGATGTTAATTTTTCTAATTTTTACAATATGTTTTTATGTGAGAGAATGCCCATTTTCCTAAGATACACATACTGAAATATTTAGGGGAAAAGGAACATGATGTTTCTAACACATCATTAGAAAAATATTCCTGTATGCACACATATACACATATTAATATGTACATGTACACAGAAAATGATAACGAAAATGGGGAAAATATAAGCAATTTCTAAATCTGGTAAAAAAATTTAACAGGAGTTCCTTGGATTATTCTCAAATCTCCTGTAAATGTGAAGTTACGTCAAATAAAAAAAAAAAAAAGGATTGAGGGGTATAGGGTTTATTCATCTTCTGCAGATCTGTGTGATGGGGAAATCAGGTTTCAGAGAAGTTTTAAAGGGCCAGAAAATTGATCATTCAGGATCCAATTATGATAATGTTCAAGGAGGCTAACTCATGTTAACCAAGCTCATAAGAAGCTTATACACCAAGTAGAATGCCAGTTTATTAATTTAACAACAACAACAAAATGCTACAGCTAAATGGGATGTAAGACTTGCATGAGCATAGCTATTACATTTTTCTTCTTGGCAGATGTAGATGGAAAATCAGTTATCAGAGGACTGCCTCGTGAGCAGGGTTTAGAACATGCAGAGTTGGATGAGCACATCAGGTGCCTAATGTTCAGGTACTGAAAAATTTAATACATTTCTATAAACATTCTCTTTAACAAGGAGACATTTTACTTCTAAACTGCTTTCTTGCCTAGGGTTAATTATACATTATGCTTGATTATACAATTAAACTGAGTGTCAGGAGGGTCTTGCTTAGATCCAGCCTACAGATTATATATATTTTAGGCTCTTGTCCAGTCTGAAAAATCAGGACTTATTTTCATGATGGCTAAAAATGTCCATATATATTTTTTTATTAACACAAGTAGAAGAAACAAAGTTAAAAGTGAAAGCTTGAACTGATGAATTTTTTGGCAAGACATTTTCACTAAATATAGAATTCTGGGCTGACGTTTTCTTTCCATACTTTAAAAATCTAATTTGTCTTCTGATCTTCATTGTTTCTGAAGAGTGGTCAGCCACCTTTCATATTGCTTTTTCTCTGTGTATAAAGTATTGTTCTCTGGCTCCTTTCAAGGTAATCTCTTTAAATCACACTTGGTAATATGGTAATTGTGCTGGGAAAGGGTCAACTGTACTGCTTCTGCACCTATTGAGCTAATCATCTTTTTCTCCCCTTTATCCTGCTAGATTCGATGTTCTAATATCTAAAGATTTTTGCATCTAAGTTCATAGGGATAGCAGACTCCATTTTTCTCTTCTTATGATGTCTTTGTCTAGTTTTGGTACCAGGGTAATACCTCCTTCATAAATTGACCTGGTAAGTATTAACTTCTATTCTGTTTCTGAAGAAAATGTGTAGGACTGGTATTTCTTCCTTAAACTTTTGATAGGATTCATCAGTGATGCCATCTAAGATTGAAAATATTTCCACAAGGAGAACTCCTATTACAAATTCCACTCCATTATTAGCTATTTGTTAATTTTTTTTTTCTTGAGTCAGTTTTGCTTGTGTTCTTTTAAAATAATTTTTCTATTTCATCTAAGTGTCTTTCAAACATTGGCATAAAAATGTCATATTTACTTATCAAAATGTTAATGGCTGGAGACCCTGTACCAATGCTTCTTTGATTCCTTCTATCAGTACTGTGTTTTCTATTTTTCTTGATCACTCTAGAGATTTATAAAATTTATTGATTTTTTTCAAAGAGCCAAATTTTATTTTCACTGATTTTCTATTTTCCATTTTATTATTCTTTTTATTTAGTTTCATCTGTATTATATCCTACATTTTATTTATTTTCGGGTTAATTTGTATTTTTCTAACTTTAGGAAAATGCTTAGAACACTGATTTTAGACTTATTTTTTTCTAACAAAGCATTTAATTCTATATATTTTCCTCTAAGCAACTTCTTTAGTTGTATCATAAAGTTATTGTTTTAGTTGAGTCATAAAGTTATTATTTTCATTTTCATGAAGTTCAAATCATTTCTAAATTCATATTGATATTCCTTTTGATCTGTTCTTTGACCTAAGGCATTTATAAATCATTGTCTCATATTTTAGAATGATCTAAATAATATTATTGATTTCTAATTTAATTCAGTTTTGATCAGAGAACATATTCTATGAATAATACTTTCAACTTTATTAAAACTTGTCTTGTGGCCCAGAATGTGGTCAATTTTTATAAATTTTCCATTTGCACCCAACATATATTCTGCTGCTTTGGGATAAAGTACTCTTAAAAATAAAGAAAAGTTGGTTTGTAGTGCAGTTTTAGCTTTCTAACTCTAAATCTGACTTTGTCTATTTGTTCTATCAATTACAGAGTGTTTAAATCAACTAAAATTTGTGTATTTCTCCTTTTCTATCAGTTTTTGTTTCACTATTTTGAAGCCTTGTAATTAGATGCATACATTTGGGATTGTCTTTTTGATGCATTGACTCCTTATAATTATAAATGGTCCTTTTATTTCTAGTAATATTCTTTGTTTTAAAGTCTGCCTTTCTGATATCAATACAGTCACTTCACCTTCCTTTTGATCAATATTTTCTTGGTATCTTGTTATTTGTTTTATCTGTGTTCATTCTCTTATTTTGTTTCTTCTTTTCTCCAGCCTTCTTTTAGGGATGAATATATATTCATATTTCATTTTATCTCTGCTATTGGATTATTAGCTATACCTCAATGTTTTATTTTTAGAAGGTTATGGAGAATTTACAATAAGTTTCTTTAACTTGTCAGAATCTACCTTCAATTAGGATTGTATTTTGTTATGTATCAGATCCTTACAGCAGTATATTTCTAATCTTATATTTTCTTCTATGTATATTTAAACCACACATTTTATTTATTTTTTTTGCTTTAAATGGTTATCTTTTAAATTAGAATGCCCCCCTCATATAATTACCAATATGGTCCAATTCTGTTGCCCTGCATTCCTCTATTTAGCTTCAGTCTGAAATTATATGCTTTCAGCCTGAAGAATCACATTTAGAATTTCTTATCTTTATCTTATTGTCTGGAAAATTTTTTATCTTACCTTTTCTTGGAAGGACATTTTTGCTGATTATAGATATCTATGTTCACTTTTTCCTTTAGCATTTTGAAGGCACTATTCCATTGCATTAAAAATAATGCAAACAGAAGACAAAATCTCCATTCATTCTTATTTTTCTTTCCTAGAATATAATGTGTCCTTTCTCTTGCTATTTTTAAGATTTTTTTTTAAATCAATGGTTCAGCAATTTGATTATGATTCTTGGTGAAGTTTTTGTTGTATTTGTTATTTTTCGAGTCATCATCACCTTGGATCTGTGAATTCATCCTTGTCATCAAATTTGGAAAATATAGACCATTATTTCTAAATACTTTTTCTGCCTTCCTATCTCCTTTACTTCTGGGACTCCAGTTATGTATATGTTAGATCAACTGCCATTGTCCCATCCTGGATTCCATTCAATTTTTGCAAACTTTTTTACTCTTTTAGCTTCAGTTTGGATAGTTTCTTTTGCTATGTTCTCAGTTCATTAATCTTTTCTTCTGCAGAGTCTATCCTATGGTAAGCCCATCTAGCAAATTTTCGTGTTAGCTATTCTATTTTTCAGCTCTAGAGGTTTCATTTCAGACAGTTTTAACTTCTCATTATGGTCATGTTTTCATTTAAATATTGAGTATATTTTTAATAACTTTTTAAAGTTCTTGTTTCCAAATTATTTTATCTTTGGCTATATATCTATTAACTGGTATTTTTTCCTCTTTATGAATCACATTTTATGCTTCTTTATATGCCTACTAACTCTTGAGTAAGAGGCCTTATGAATACTGCTATTTAATATCTGGATTTTATAGTGTTACTTTAGAAAGTTTCAAATTTAGTGGTAAGAAGCAGTTAAATTACTCATGGATCAGTCTAGTATATCCATGATATTTTTTTGTTTGTTTTTTTTTTTTTTTTGTTTGTTTGTTTTGTGGTATGCGGGCCTCCCTCTGTTGTGGCCTCTCCCGTTGCGGAGCACAGGCTCCGGACGCGCAGGCCCAGCGGCCATGGCTCACGGGCCCAGCCGCTCCGCGGCATGTGGGATCCTCCCAGACCGGGGCGCGAACCCGGTTCCCCTGCATCGGCAGGCGGACGCGCAACCACTGCGCCACCAGGGAAGCCCCATGATATGTTTTTAAGATTTCTTTTGGCTTGTTTAGAGTAATCTTTACTCAAGTGTAGCTTGGACCTACTTCCTGGGATCCTACATAATGCCTCAGGTGTCCAAATAGATCTCTTTATTCTGCATGATGGAAACTCCCAACTTTGTGTGTGCTCTGGGAATTATTTGATTTATAAATTCCTTGAGATTTATTGTCTCATAAGGTTTCACTCTGCACACACATTCATCACCATTCAGCAACAGATTGAAGGCAAGCCTATGCATATTTCAAGAACTATTTTTCTAGAACTCTTTTTCTTCATAGTTTTTAACTCTTTGATACTCTGTTATGTAAATTCAAGTTCATTCAACCTCTCCAAATTCTTCCCTCTCTACCTCCTGAACTGCTCCCCTGTACTATGGAAAGTAATTCCTTCTAAAAGCCAGAAATATCCGTCTAAAAGCCAGGAATATCTCAGAGTACACCTCACTTGTTTCCTTCTCTTAGAGTTCACAGTTCTGTGTTGTCTGTTGCCCAGTATCCAAAACCAGTTATTATATACTTCGTCTAATTTTCTAGTTGTTTACAGTGGTAAGGCAGAACTAATACAAGTTACTTCATCATGGCAGAAGTACAATTCTACAAATTTTAACATATATAATAATGTTAATTCTATATAACCTAGGATCTTTCCAGTTCCAGAGGGATTATACATCTTTTCTCAATTACTCAGCCCAATGGAAGAAATCACAGATTATATGGTTAAATCTTCTCAACATTTAAGACTTGTTTCTTCACTACCACTTACAGCTGATATATTGTACTTGATTTTCCTGGCTTATTTTTTCTTGATGGTATCTTTCAAACCTACTCATTTCCTTTTCCACCCCCACTTTAAATATAATCATCTCGGGCAACTGCCAAAATCTCCTAACTGTTTTTCTTAACTCATCTTTTTTTCACCATATCACAAGTAATGTCAAAATTATAATTCTTCAAATATCACTTCCATCGTTCAACTAGCATATTCAATCTGATCAACAATCTAGACTGGCTCTGTGGCCTACAGCTTCAAATAGCATCTGCCTGCCCCTTCACAGAATATGTACATGTAGAGCATAAACTATTAAGTGGGATTAGCAGACATTTATTCAATCATTCATTCATCCAATACTTCCAATATACCAATTACTTTGTTATGCACTGGAGATTCAAAACTAACAATTCAGCAGGGGACCCAAACAAATCAATATTATAAATATTGTGATAGTACAATACAAGATAAAAATATCCAGAGTAAGTTTTACCACCCTATATGTGGCAGTCAGTGAAAGCTTCACAGTATTAATGGCTATGTTTAATCTTAAAATATGAGTAGCAGTGGAGAGGGCATTCCAGGCAGAGAAAATAGCATGAGAACAGGGACACAGAAGGGAGATCTAGCATGATGTAAGTGGAAACTGCAGACAGTTCATGTATTTCATGAGCATTAAGTCAAAGGCAGAGGGCAACAGATATGTCCAGAGTATATGCAAGAGAAATTTCAAGGAACCAATTATTTACTACATTTCAAAGCTTAGATTTTAACAAGATGCTGAACGATTTTTAATCAAGGGAGTTATATATTCAGATTTTTGTTTTTTAAAAAAACTTTCTGGATATTTTATTGAAGATAAAAAATTAATAGGACAGGAGTGGAGGCAGGCAAGTTGTTGAGAGTCTAAGCAAGTGATGGAAAGTCTGAACTATGCTAGTTGTAATGACAATAAAGAGGAAGGAATGATGGTAAACTTAACACTATGTAGTAATTTATAGGACATGAGGGGTGAAGGTATAACTGAAGTACCTTCGGTGACTCCCTTTCTAGATTTGGTAGCAACTGAGTGGATAATTGTGTCATCTACTTCAGACGACACAATTAACACAAAAGGAAGCGCATACTGAAGGGTGGTTTAAAAAATGATTAGTCAGTTTATCTGGACATCTGAGGTACCTGTGACATAGCCAGTTGAAAAGGTCACATATGTGATCAGACATAAATCCAAAGTACCTTTATATAAAACTTAAAAGCTATCACCCCACAGTAAGTAGATGAAACTATGAGAGAGTAAAATACCCAAGAGACAATGTGTGAAGTAAAAGAGAAAGGCATCAGCATTTAGAGGTCAGGCAAAGGCATAGAAGCACCATGTTTCAGCTAAAGTAAAAATAACTTGGCTATAAAACATCGCTCATATTTTTATTCCACATTCTCCTAAGGTAAGGGATATAAAATACATACTTCATGAATTAAGGTGGCCCTATATTGGCTTTATCCCATGATGTAGTAGATAGCTGATCCACTGATGCCCTTGAAAACTCAGGTAGTTGAGGTGTACCTCTTAGCATTTCAATTTTCCACTCTGTACTCATCCCTAAAACTGCAAGGTTCTTGTCTCAAATTCTTAGTGGTCTCTTTAAGTTCCCCTCTCTTCATTTGAGGTGGAGTCGGAATACTCCATCCTCCTTCCTCTTGGGAGAAGATGTGACTCAAAACATGGTGAGAGCTTTAAAAGGCATTCATTTGATTCTTGTCCTCCTTTGGAACTGATTCTTACCTCTTTTACCATGCAGTATCTAGTGTTTTCTTGGTGCCTGTTATAACAGCTACTGTAACGTTAAAGTATAAGTCTGCCTCTCCTACAGGAGCATGGGCTCCGAAATGAGGAGTGATTTTTTTAAATCTTTGTATCCCCAGTTTTTATCACAAGGTAAGAACTGAGGAAACAGTAGTGTTAAAATGAACATCTACAAGTGAAGGAATGGCATATGAATAGAGTTTGACATCTGGTACCTTGTTTGTTGGATTCAAAGCCCCCCCAGTGGAGAAAACCATTTTAATTATCTGGGGCAGAGAGATACAGTGTCTCTCAAATTCAGAGAAAGATTAAATTGTGTTAATAGAGATATATTTTTTAATTCATTGATTTGAAGCTGAAAGGGATCCCTATCAAAAACTCAGATCTATGAATGGACATTACAAAAGGGGATATGGGCTCAGAGTTGAAAAGGGTGACTGTAATAATTATACGAAGATGAAGACAATTCACTTGATCTTCAAGGCATAATTCCAGGAGTCACTCCTGCATACAGAATTTTGTTTTACTATAAAAGGAGATTTTTACAGATTCTTAAGTAAAATTTTTTCAAACAAAACTTTATATAACCAGAATCTGTCTATCTTTAAATAAATGCTTTGAAATATTGGCCCATGTCTAGGGAAAAGTACTAGATGGTATAAGTTTTATTTGACGAACAAGTAAACAAAAGTTATTCCTAAATTCAATTCCCCTCCAAATTTCTATACTACCACACACAAGAATGCAGCCTACTTTTTCATAACTAAAATCTGAAATAATGATATCTTACTCAAGAGACCAACATAGTTCATTTTTCATTCTGATGGGTATCTCATTTATTAGGCACAAAATTCACGGTGCTCCAGTGCCAAGAATTACTAAGCAACAGAACATATGTAGGCGGATGTGATGTTTGCATATTCACACAATATGACATTTACACCAAGATCAGAAGTATATTATTGCTGAAAAAGAGTAACAGTAACAGAACAAGAGGTAGTAATATTCTTTTATTTTATAAGGTACCATTCACAAAAGTAACTCCATGATCTTAAATAACCCTCTCCTAGAGGAAACAAGTAAATCCAGAGGGACATTCACATCTCCCCACGTTTAGTTCCTCCTAAATGCCAGAAAGGAAAACATACTGCTTGAAGCAATTTTTGTGCCTTCTATAGCATAACACCTATTACAGCGTGAATACAGGAGCTGCCTATCAGCCTGAGCAGAATACTAACTACTTTACAGCATCGAAATCAGGAAATATTCTGGAGTGTTCTACTCAAGACATTTCCCTAGGGACCTGGAACTTGGCAACTTTCTCTGATAAGCACCTTCTGTTCCCATGCTGTCTCTCTGCTGAACACAGGAACCAATGATCAAGACAAGGTTGAATGTCTGAATAAACGTAACTATTTCCTCACAGGAGGAAAATAAATTCCCAATGCCAAATATGTGAGCCAGCCCCGTTCAAACTGATGTGTGGTTTAAGGCAGTGACCTCAACACAGTGTCGCTTTGAGGCAACCACCCACGTGCCCATTTCAGTTGTACAACTTTTAACACAAGTACAGACTTATTAAAATAAGTGAATAAGGAAACGTTTTTAAAGGAAAATCTCCAAAACACGTCACCCAACAAGATGGGTCATTCTGTAAGCATTAATTCTTAGTGAAACATTGTATTTTATACAGGCTAAAATTCCATGTTTAACAATAGGTATACATATCCTTAAAACATCAAATATTCCTTCATATTCTTTCTAAATGTCCTCAGCTGATACTTTTCATGGTTTGACAGATGTCATTAGATTTCTAGATAGAAGAGCTTCCTCCGGCAGTATTTTGCTACAATGATTTCTCCACTAAACTTGTTTTTAAAAGAGTTAAAGGTTCTTGAGGAACTGTACCCCTCCTTCCTTCTCAGTGAACGGATTTTATAATGACTTTTATAATTTGCTTAAAGATTTAAATCTTTAAATTTAAATTTAAATCTTTAAATTTAAATCAGCTACATTTCTTGAGGGATCATTCCCTGGTCATAACCCTCAGGGAAACTGCACCTAACTACTGAGGGTGGAAAGCAACCGTTTTTCCTGTACAGGAAGATTCGAGGCTCATTATAAGCATGCTACTATCCTGTATTACACTGGGTCCTAAACTGGGGATTACAAAAGGAACAAGAAAATAAAAACCTAGCAACACCCGCTGATAATTTTTTATTTTTAGAAGTGCTGTATGTTTGCAAATCACGACTGTTGACAACAACCCTATCTGTAGAGATTTCCAGCAGTATAGCAGGAATATGGTAGCTATCATCATATGGAAAGCTGATGAGTCACTGGAATTTGTTAGAATGAAGCTCTGTGCATTTTCCCCATGTGCTCCTTGTTATTTGAATTGATTTCTACAACTGCGAATAGTGGACCTATAGAAGGATCTCTCACGTCTCCTGATTTATATGGACCTGACAGTTATATCATATAAAAATGTCCGATATATAAGAATTTGCTCTTCAGATTATTTTTAAGTAGTAAACTGAACCATTTTCAAATAAAGACACCAGGAGTTAGAAGCGGAAGAGGCCATTCTGAAAGCAAAGCAAAAGTATACTTGAACTACTCTCAGAAAAATATTTCTATTTTATGATTAAATCTCCAGAAATGTTCAATAACATGATAATAATAGCAATACAGGCCCTCGGTTCCCCTGAATAAAGCGTTCCAAACGAATAAATAAGTAAAAGACCATTTGCAACAAACTTACCCGGGTCGCTTATTTCTGGGCTTCATCCGAGATTTCGTGAATAGAGGCCGCAAAGATGAGCCCTAAGTGTCTGAACTTTTAAACAGGCTTCTACCACCATTTTGCTGCACCTTAAGTTTTGGAAAACACTAGATAAAAATTTGGAAACCAGAAATTAATCTTATCAGTTAAACTATTCTAATAATAATCACTTGATTTTAGATTCACTAGCCCTTCTATTTCTTTACCCCCTGGGGGGGTGGGTGTCTCCCAGTTACTCAGGTCTCCCACTTCCGGAAGAGCAGCACGGCCCTTTCCTTCCCCCATCCAACAAAACCTCACCTTTTCGGAACCCCACTCCTCAGGGCCCTTCTCGCCTCAAAGCGCTGGTTTTTATAGTCCCAGGAACAGGCAACGTCAGCTCACCTGGAACTTGTTAGAAATGCAAATTACTGAGCCTCTCTGCAGACCTTCAGAATCAGAAACTCTGGAGCGGGGCATAGCAACCTTTTGTTTAACTAGTCTTCCAGGTATTATGAAGTGGGCTGATGTTTAAGAAGCACTGCTACAGAAGAAAGGCTACGTTAGTAGGAGAAAATGTATCCATCTGTATTAATTCCAGATGTCATCTCTCACAGATAACATTTGCATTTCACTGAGGCCTTCCAGGCTGAAGTAAGCAGTAAAGGATTAGGGTGAAGGAGTTCAGGTGCCACAGATGCAAAAAGGGAGCGACTCTGAATCTGAATCATGGAGGCCTGTTAAAATTACAGCTTTTAAGTGACTTACTTTACTTTGTGCTTGAAAGCACAGTTGAGAAATAGGTCTCAACCCTGTTTACCTTGAACTCTCTTCAGGAGTTTTGTTTTTGTTTCTGTTTTTGTTTTTACCTTAAAATAATTTAATTTCTGGGGCTGCAAGCGCCCCAGGTGAATCTAATATGTAATCAGGTTTGCCGTCCACTAGCCTTGGGCCCGGGAGTCTTACAATTCAGCCTGCATGAGAAAAACCTGGAGGTATTTTTTCAGGAAGGATTGCTGGGCCCACCCCAGAGGTTCTGAGTCAATAGGTCTAGGGTGGGGCAGAGAATCTGCATTTCTAAAAAGTTTATTGGGGCTGGTTCTGGGAGGAAAATCTGAGAATCACTGCAGTGACCCTTGCTATCAATTCCATTTGCCTAAAGCAGAGGAATAGATTGTGAGTCTATAGCCAGAACATTTGAAATGCAGTCAGGGTAATATTTAAATTCATGAATTTGTAAGTTGTCTCATTCACTCCTGAAACAAATGTGGTTACATGTACTCACTACCTCCACCATCTCTTTCATAAGCACAGCAAACACTGAGATCAAAAGGAAATTCAGTTTAACAGTGTAACACCTCACTTTTTCCAAGGCAACTTATCTAACACCTTCACTTTAAAAAGGAAAACAATTCCCTGGAAAGCAAAACAGATCCTACCAAGTACAAAAGCCATGCGGTCAAGAGAATTTGCTCTACACAGAGGGAGAGCATGCCAGGTGCTTCCTCTGAGTCAAATTACTCCTAATTTATTTCAAATTCCAATTGGGTTGATAATCTGATTTCTTGGTGTGCAGCAGATTAAAATCAGAAAGTTGCAGGCTGAGCAACTGATACAGGAAGCAATAATGAAAGCTAATAGTTTCAAAGCAGAAACAAAAAAATGATAAAAAGCAAACAGAGGAAGTTAAGATTTGAAGAACTTCAGGACACTTACATTTAAATGCTCCTTTAAAGTAACACTGAATTCCTAACAGAAACAGGTGCATCCACGCAAATGTAAGTAGCTGGATGGAAATGTATTAAGAAGGGAGCTGCTCAAGGGCAAGGAGAATAACCTCAACTCATGGGATGCATGGACTCTTGGTTAAGACACTGCTCTGGTGCTTTTCCATGAACTAAATAAATCTAATTCTTATATCACTCCTGTGGAGTAGTCACAATTACCTTTATGCTCACTTTATAGATAAGGAAAATAAAGCATGGAGAGATGAAGTAATTCACCCCAGATCACATGGCTGAAAGTGCAGAGAGGATACTTTAACCTCTGAGAGGGCTGTGCCCCAGAGTCTGGGTAGTTGACCACTCTCTACCTCCATCCTATCACAGCAGTTTGCTATTAACTACTCATCATCCTGAGTAAGGCAGTAACCATGGACTGTGTTTGGGGAGACGGGGGTACAAGGGACTAGTTAATGATTTTCTGGTTTTTTAAATTATAATATGTTAAAGAAGACAATGTTTGGTTCAAAAGGGGACCTTCAATGTAACTGGAAGAATACTTGGACTATGTGAGACTCTTTAGTTATTGATCAAATTATTCTTTATCTTATGATTTTAGCAGTTCTACACTAAAAAATATGTCTCGGGGGGAAAAAATCATTTCCAGAAACTTTGCTAAGAATTGTTGAAGTTATATTTTCAGAACTATTGCAAAACAAATTAAAAGATTGCTTTTTTTTTTTTTTCTTTCAGTAGAGCCATCCAGAGCCAAATAGATACATAGCCATTGTCATTGTCAGCCAACAGCATGCAGACTCCATGGGAAATAAAATAACCATCCAAAGAACACAGGCTTCTGTTTGTTGAATTAAAAGAACAGTTCTATTAGCTCTGTGGCAGAGAGAATTAATAAACGTCTGGTCCTGCTGTAACATTCAGCCAGTGGAAAGACACTTTACAAAGCCTGCAGCATTTCTAACAGTATATTTTTAAACTTTTGTTTGGCAAATTAAATGTGAACATTCCAATCATCAGGACAAAATATTTCAGTTAGTTTCAAAAAAATAAAGTTACAGTTAATTAAAAGTTAAAAATTCTGCTGACAATTCTTCAAATTTCTAAGAGTGGATGATTTTCAATGTATATGGGAGAAAAAAGTCATCTGTGGGGAGCCTACTCTTATTTGGAGGATGTAGGATTCTTAAGGGACTAAAAAGAGAAATAAGAGTTGGATTGGATTAGTTTAACCTATGATACAGATTTCCCTGAAAGTCCCAAATCTATCCATGTTTGTTTATTCATCTCACTGTCCCAAGTGAATGAAACTAATCGTTAGATTAATGCTTAGTGTCATTTATGTGAAAATAAACCCTTGATATTTCTATTGAGAAGGAGGAGGCACTACTTGGAAAATTATTCTGGTCAAAGTTTTCTCTGTCATTCTCCATGGTTAAAGCATTTTTAAAAGTGCTATAGAAAATCGAAAGATGCTTTCCATTTTAACATAATGACAACTCTACCTAGTTAGCATTCTTCTAGTCTTCAAAGTATATGGAGCCATATTAAGCCAATAACATATAATATTAGCATATTAGAAATTACAGTGATTTTAGACTGATACTACATGAACTTGTAACTAAAGGTTTCTAGGGAGGGGAAAGTTTAAGGGATACACTTATTCTCAGTTCTAAATTAACACATAAGAGTCACAGGAAGCCTACATATGTGAAGTTCATTGGCTTAATTTCTCATGTAATAACTAACCTTCCCTGAATTGTACCCTCAAACGCTTTGACCTTGAATTCACCTAATCTCCTTATTTTAAAAAATCACATGCCAGTCACCTCTATATTTATTTTAAAATGACTACAGAGAGCAGTATTCATTACATGATCTTGTACCTCCTACATAAAATCCAAGACTGTACCTTTTTCCTTAAAACCAGTTCTTCATTAAGGAATTTGAATCTTCCCATATTTCTCTTTTTGCCACAGACACTAGGAAACTCCGAGGCAAAACTAATGCTCGGTGATAGCAAATATATGGGACTTCATGGTCAGAACACTAATTTGTGTCCTTGATATTGACTTAATCATTGCAACTTACTTTTGGCATATACGTCTTTAGGTCTTCTCAAAAGTGTTTTAAAAACTCAACATCAGTATTTTTTATCTTTTATGTGAAGTTACAGGTAGAATGTTTCTAAGATGTTTTACAGGTCAAGTTATTGTAGCTATTATGATGGACCTTCAAAATGCATTTTTCTCTGTTATATATATATATTTTTTTCTCTAGGAGTATAATCAATAAACAAACCCTCACTATCAATCTCCAAAATATATAGTCATATTTCATTTTCAAAACTAAACACCTCCTGTGATGAATTACAGTCATTAGCGAAATGCTTGTACAGAAACTTCAAATCACTCGGAAATGACTGAGCAGCTGACAGAAAAGGTGGGAGGAGGCAGAAGAATTTCTGTTCCCACTACTTTCTGGTTCTCAAATGTAAATATTTCTGAATCTATGCAGTTCTGCTTGACACTCCATCAAACTAAACTTTTTAAAAGTTTCCAACATTTTTGTTGCTGCTGTTTGATTTCCAAACGAGGAGAGAAAAGACTTTTCTCTCCACCTCAAGCTTTTCCCCAGTACCCAAAGCCGGATTCTCTGCCAACACAACCTTATCATCCAGTGTGTGGACAGATCCAATCTTGAGAAGTTAACACCAAGAAGGATGCATTTTATATCTATTAGCATTATTTTATGAGAAACCGTGTCATCCAAACTTAGGTTTTAATTAAATCAATGGGCAAGATCTTAGAAGGAAAGCAAGATGAAATGCTGGTCTATCACCACACCACCAAGGCCATGAGATAAAAATTAGCTTAACCAGACTTTCCACATTGGTTCCAACCAGAGACCTCAAGATTTCTGGCTATAGAAGTAGAGTTAGGCAATATACGGAGACATTAAATTCTGGTTTCCCGATCATCAAATTATCCAAAAACTTTAAGTGCTCTTCTGCTTGGAAAAAGTCATTCTAATTTCTTTTCAGTTCTTTCCCCATGAAAGAATTTTCCTCTAGCTAGCCTCTTATCTCCTTCCCCAACCTTAGCCCAACCTTTTTTTCTAACTCTCTTTCTTCTAGTTCAGTAATTTTCAAACTTTAATGAACGTAAGAATCGCCATTGAGGGTTTAGTAAGCACAGATTGCTGGTCCCATCCCCAGAGATTTTGATTCAGTAGATCTGGTGTGTACCTGCAAATTCCCGATACCACACGTTGAGAATTATGGCTAAGGACTATCAAATCCACCAAAGAGAAGACAGAAATTCCCACCTCACTTAGAGAAGCAATTAAGATGACTTTTTCTAAATTAATTTTTATTGGAGTATAGTTGCTTTACACAGATGACTTTAATGACCTACAGTAGGAGATGGCAATCCACTGTTTTTTACCCAATCTTGGCCAATTTGATCATTTTCTACATATGGCACAGGGTTGCCAGATAGTAAGACCATATCCAAAGGCCCTGCCAAGCTTTTTAGGCCTGGCTGTTTTCCTGCAGTAATCCTTGTAATCCTTTAAATAAAAATTATTTATCAGGACCTCTCTCCCACCCGTCACTAACCACTATCTTACTCTCTCTTTTTATACCCATCCCCCTTAACTCCTTTGCCAAACTAAAGAAGGTTACTATATTATTCAATGTCACAAGAATTTATTTCAAATAAAATCTTTGTGTGTCTGAATGATTCTGCATGTGCTAGTGTGATGTAAGCATATAAAACACTGAAAGGCAAGTACCGAGATTCTCAGATATGGGACTGGAAAAGACAAAGGTAAACTTTTTTATCAGTACATCTCTATCTCTTTTTTTGTATTGGTAAATAAATTTTTGCATTTTTCTTTTTATTCTTTTTAACATTTTACCCCAAAATTCAACACTAAAAAAATCATGCACTGCTAGAATTTTCTGAAACACTCATGTATTTATTGAAGACACGTGGTGTATATTCATGGTAGTAAGTATGTTAATAAGTATGGGGTGAGAGGAAAAGGGGAGCATTCATGGATAGACGTATTATGGAAAAACAATGACACATGGAAAGGTAAGATAACTGCCATAGAAAGATACAAAGCAAATGTGCTACAGAAGACCAAAGAGGAGAGAGATCACTTCTGACTAGAAATTTGTTAGGGAGTATATAGCAGTTAGTACTTGAGATGGTTCTTCAATAAGAGAAAGAACAGGACTAAATATGTAAGGGGCAAACAGAGTTAGATGGAATGCATTCCCAAAGAGTCATTTCCAGTGACCCAGTCAACATTCCCATGCCATTCCTATCACTGTGGGCTTAGTGTTTTTCAAGGAAAGACAAGATTTTGGATCAGAATATTTGAGTCCAAGTCCTTGGGCTAGTATAGTGTCATTAATAATAAAAATAAGAGACTTCCCTGGCGGTCCAATGGTTAAGACTCCGTGCTTCCACTGCAGGGAATGTGGGTTCAATCCCTGGTCAGGGAACTAAGATCCCACATGCCTGCCATGGCGGCGCAGCCGAGAAATAAATAAATAAATAAATAAAATAAAATAAAAAATAAAATACCAGGAACTGACTAATAAAAGGGAGAGAATATTAAAAAATAATAATAATAAAAATAAATTTTCATGGGTGCGATATATATCTACGAAAAGAGTTTTGCAGTCTGCAAAGCTCTATGCAAAGGTCTTTAGGGGTTGCAGCCCCCTTATTTGGGCTGTCCAGTTTTGACATGCATTTTCAGACTAGACCACTCACTCATCTTAGTCCTGCAATTAGAAAGAGACTCAGTTGTCTCTGAGCTCAAGAACTCATGCAATGAGGATCTAACTACACTGCGAACACTGTGTCATCCTCTGGCCGTGGCACACAGCAGCAATTCATACCTAAGAGGCAACGTAAAAGAGGAAATAAAGCAAACCACCCACCCTCGGTTCAAATTTCTAGGTCTTCTGCTTCTGGCAGCTGCCCTAACTTATTCTTTGATCCTCCAAAGTCTTCTTGAACTTTCGACCTTCGTGGAATTCATGGGTTGGATTTATTGCTTTGCCTGAGCAGTCACAGCCAACATTTTCTTTACAGAGCTCCCTAACACTCCAAATACTGTCTGACTTACCCAGGTACTGCCAACTTCCTTCCAATGGCTTAGATTTTTAGATTTCACCCTTGGCCAACTCTGCGGCCTGATAGCTTCCTTTCCTTTATTTCCCATCTTCAAAATGGCAGTTTACAATCATTCTCTTGAAAAAATTGATTCTGTGTTGTACAGGCCCTAGGTGCAATTACATACATATTTTTACAAGGTAAGAAGAATTATGCAAAAGCACACTTTCCAAATCTATTATCAATATATAATTTAAACTAAAAGGAAGAAATTCAAGTCAGATCACAAATATTAGGTCACTTAAGTGAGGTGACTATTAGATTATCAAAATGACAACTGCTGGTTTGGCAAGGCCAAATTAACAGGAAGTTCAATGCAAGGTTTCAGAAGCAAGAGCTGTTTAGCAGGTTGGAAGGAAATCAATTAAAAACTGGAAGGAAAGGCTTGGAATCAGAGGAACCAGCTGATACCAAAGACCTGAAAAGGAAGTAGGATCAAGATGATTATAAAAGCAGATGACTTTTTGGTGTGGCTCATCTGCTACTAATGAGCTGTATAAACTCATCTGTCATGTCTCCACTGGATCAATTCAACAACAGGCCTCTTTGCCTATGATCTTGGCCTTTCTGAACCCTGTAGCAAGAGACATCTTTCTAAATGCAAATCTGACTATGCCATTTCCTGGCTTAAAGCCTTTTAGAGGTACTTTATCACTTTCAGGACAGAAGCCAAGATCCTTAATTTAGCCCACACAACTCTTCATGATATGGTACCTGCCTCTCTCTTACACCTCATCTCACTACATCTCCAATCCTCTCTTAAACTCTTTCTCCTAACATATATTTGTTAGACTAAAGAATTTGTAGGAAAAATGGTCTGGATACAAATCCTGGTTCTTCTGTATACTTAACTTTAGGGAAGTTACCAAACCTACTCTGAGATGCACTTCCTTACCTTTAAAAATGGGTCCAATGTGATGATAATATCTGCCATAGATGTTTTGGGGGGAGAATTAAATGTAAGATAATAAAGGGTTTACGTAATACCAAGTGTTTAATAGATGCCAGTTATTGCTATGCCTTCTAGCCCACAGCCACCCAAGATCTGTAATTGTTGAGCCATCCACACACTAACACCGTACACATATCTAAGCACTTACCTCCTCTCTGCCTTACTAATATATTTTGACACTTAATCCAGGATTCATCTCCTTGAGGAAGATTCTTTGATGTCTCTTAAGGGAAAGAAGCTGCCCACTCTTGCTCCAACAAGCTTGCTCTGTAGAGAGCATTCAAAATTTGATCTCTGAAGAGGGCAATCAAAACCTGATTTGCAAGTATGCCCCTTCCTTGAGTCTGGAGCTCTTTAGGGCCAGCACCTTGTCCTTTCTCTGCATAGCCTCAGTGCCAACTGACTGCTGAGTTCTTGGTAAAAGTAATAAGTTAAAAATTGGATGAATATGTGGTCAGACAACAGATAGATGCCAACAGTGATTTAACTTTAAAATAGAGATAGGAAGTAGATATGAATCCAAGTGTCTTTCCCCTCACCCTCCCAGACTTTATTAGTATTTGAATGAGGAATTCCCAAATGTATCCTTTTTTCACAGTTTAGAAGGTATATCAGACTTATAGTCCATACATGCTGGCAGAAGCCATGTCTACTCAAGTTTATACTGGTCCAGATAGTAGAAATTACAGGTAGACTTCGGGGCACAAGGTTCCTAATAACTCGAGAGGAGAAAAGTAACATAAAGGCAATCTCATGGAACTACCTCTTATAAGCCAGGGTATAACTAACATGACAGATGAAATGTCTAAGTTTCATAATATTTTCTGCCTTTCCTTATCAGCAAATTAAAATGTGAATTTAGTAGCTGCAACAATGAATTAATCGTACTGCATTCACTTTTACAGGCTTAGAATCAAAACCTTTTGACACCAATTTTCAAATTTATGGAAATTTAAATCCCCAGAGAGATTTTTGATCTGCTCCAAGCACCAGAGACAATTCCAAATTCTGGTGGTATCTCTGAGGAATATCTAATCTCCTTAGAAGAGGGACTAAGGGATAAATTATGAGGACTGGGAACGTTTGCAAAACATACACATTGGCAAGCATTTCCCCATTATCTCTTAGAGGAAAAAAAAAACAGAGGAGGACAGAAGGGAGTATAGATAACACATTTTATATCTGGGTGATGTGATTAGGGGACATTGTTGCAGAAAAGAGACCAGTAGCATCAGCACCACCATTGGCCCAGGAAGCAACACGATGAGAACAGAAATCAGCAGCTGGTGAACAGAATGTGTCTGTACATGCCATGGGACAGGAGATGTCTGACGGACGGCATAAAAACAGCATCTGAAACTCATCTTTCCACCTTTTCCATGCCAACAAATGAACTAGATTAACAATACCAGGATAATCACGCCCACCACTGAATTAACAGTTGGGAGAAGAAAATCAATTTAGGTTAAATGATTGGACTGGAACAGTTTTCCACTTTCACTACCCAAAAGCCAATAATATTTAAGATGGGAGACTAATACATTCATTTATCCCAGAAACATTTATTGAGCACCTATTATTTACCTGGCACTATACTTGGCAGTGGAAACAAAGATGAATAAGATACAATCCCTATCTTCTAGTAAGTTAGTCTTGGAGAGGATACTAATATGAAAATACATAAGTGAAATATTGTCTCAGAAATGATATTATAGAAAGACAAGGGAATATGGAGCAAGGAAGAAAATGATTATTAATAATTGACTAGTGATAGTATTTACATAGACTTTCTACAGGAGGCAAGGCTATGGGTCTTGATATGTGAGTGGTGCCAGCCTTTAGATAATACAGAATAAGCCATGAAAGCAAATACAGGGAGATATTAAAAAAAAAAACAACAATAAGAAACTGAGTTCAAAAAACTTCCATTTATCCCACATCTAATGTCCTGTGATTTCTGATTTGAGTTTTCAGGCTATTTTTAAATTACTGTCTCTTTTTTCTACCCTAAATTCTGAGGCACAAAAGTCACAATCTTTGCATGAAATATACATATATGTATATACATATGTGTGTATATATATATATATATATATATATATATATATATATATAAAATAGGCTTTAGGCACACCAAAAGAATCCGATGCCTTTTTGAATTAACAAATATAATATTTCATGTAAACTTAGACTCCAGTCTGTCCTAGATATTTTATGCTTATTTATGATGCTGGGCTATGACTTTCTAGTTATTCATGTGATATTATTTTGGCCGTTCAAACACTATAGTAAGCCTTGAATACAAGAACCATAGTTTCAGTCACTTTCCAGCTTGTCCAAAAGGTAGTTCAGTTTTATGTCCACTGTAGGAACTAGTTAATGAATGAATGAATTTTAAATGAATGAATGAACTATGCATAAAGTGAATTAATGAACCAAGAAATGTATGGAGGGAAAAAAAATCAAGGTCCAAATCAAGGGAAAGAGGCCCAGGACAGCTCCTTTCTGAACAGTTGGCAGAATGATGAATAAAAATAAATGTAATCACCTTCAATTTGTCTCCCATGAAAACCAGTCTTAAAAAATTGTCTTCCTACACATCATGAGCTCTGTCTTAAAGATACTGCCTACAGATAAGCAGAGAGGTCACAAAGTCTCTCCCACATGCATTTTCAAGAATACCTGCCCCCTCTTTAACCATTTTAAGGTGTTATCTGTCTTCTACATGATCACTAGAATGAAAACCCTGCTTTATACATATCCAAATTATACTATATATATGTTACCAAAACTGCCCTCAAGAGAGGGAGAAAAATCAAAACAGGCTAAATTACAATAGAACACTATACGTAAACGATATTCTAGGAGAGCTATTCATAACTCATATCATGAAGGGTTAGTTTCCTAATACATAAAGAGCTCTCAAAACTCAATACAAAATAAGACTAACATCTTAATAGGAAAATAGGCAAAGAAATCTTTCTCTACCTTCCTTTTTCCTGTATTTCCTAGCTTTGTCTATTGAGAGGACCTAGAAGCAGTGATCCTAAGTAACAAAGAAGACAAGTGTCTTCTAGATATTAGTTTCTAAATGCCATTCTATACTAAAAGAACCAAAACTCTTTGGAGAAAGGATTAAATCTTGGATTATGATAGGGAAAATATAAGATGATCCTGTAACATCTTTTTGTATCCAAACGTAAATAAATACTCAATGCTGGGAAAATGTCAAAAGAATACAAGAGTCAGCATGAAAGGTTTCCACTGGCCAAGTCTGGAACAATTTGAGCATCAAAATAAATATTAACAATTGTAATAGGTAGTAATCCTTTGAGTAAAATAAAAATTTATGAATTCAAACTGCTATAAATACTATGGTGGATTTGTCTTATATCAACTGGACTAATCTGTGACTACATGTCCCTGAATTCCCTTTCCTCAGAGTTCTGAGTTGGCATGACCCAGAAGTGATATTTTGCACAAGATCTGTAAGATGGAAGTAAATGAGCAGCAGTATTCATATGACCAGAAGGTCAGTGGAAAGAGCACGATGCTGTTGCAGCCCACTCACATTGTTACTTATCTTGTCTTCTCAGGTAGGAGCAACCACTAGATCTTTGGCCTCAGCCCCACTGATGCCTGGCCAGATGCATGGTTAGCTCCATGGTGAAGGACACTGGCTTTTCCTGCAGGACACTCCATAATCCAACTTGGAGGCTTGGAGGTGATGAGAGCGCATTCTCCATTGGACTCTATTCTATCTTCACTAGTTCCAATTCGTCCTTGCTTCCCTCATTTCATGTCCACTGGCCCTCCATGACTGCCCACCCAGTGAGATTCTGAGTGCAGCTCCAGGCACAGAAACAAAAGGCTCACAAAACTGTGTAATCAGCTCTCATTCCTGCATCAAGTGATACCCCTATAATAAATCCTTTGTTCTTTGCTCAAATCCTGATTGATAGAAATACATGAATGAATGAATGAACGAATGAATGAATGAGAAAAGAGCTTTATGGGTTGGTGAAAATCTCAAAGTGTCTCCCCAAAAGATATTTCATTGTTTATTAATTAATGAGTACGAATACTTATCAAATGGCTTTACAGTGAAGAAGCCTGGCATAAAATGTGCCAACCAAGTAATGAAATTTAATATCACTAGTAATGAAACAAATTGACATTGCATACCTGCTGATATAAGGTAAACACAGTAACATTTTGAGGTAATCCTGCTGAAAATGAGAAAATATCAGCAAATCCAAATTAAGGGACATTTTACAAGTAACTAGCCTATAACTTTCAAAAAGTCAGGTCATGAAAGACAGGGAGACAGAGAAACTGTCTAGCTTGAAGGAGACTAAGGACCATGACAATCAAATACAATGCATGACACTGTGTGGACAACAGAAAAAAATTTTGAACAGAGTCTGAAGATTAAATGATTATAATGAAATTAAGTTAATTTCCTAATTTTGTATTATGACTAAGTAGGAAAGTACCTTTGTTTTCAGAAAATACATACTTGAAGGATATCTTGTTTGTATCTCATTCTCAGATAGCTCACCATATATAGTGATATAGATGTTTGTGTATATTTACACATATCTTAGATTTATCAATTGATAATATTTACACACACATGGAGAGAGAGGGAGGGAGGAAGGGAATGAAAAAGCAACTATGCTAAAACATTAACAGTTTGAAAATATGGATAAAAAATATATAGGAACTCTTTTTTTTTTTTTTTTTTTTTTTTGCAGTACGCGGGCCTCTCAGTGTCGTGGCCTCTTCTGTTGCGGAGCACAGGCTCCGGACGCGCAGGCCCAGCGGCCATGGCCCATGGGACCAGCCGCTCCGCGGCATGCGGGACCCTCCCGGACGGGGGCACGAACCCGCGTCCCCTGCATCGGCAGGCGGACTCGCAACCACTGCGCCACCAGGGAAGCCCAGAACTCTATTTTTTATTCTGTTTTTGCAACTTTTCTGTAAATTTGAAATCATTTCAAAATAAAAGTGAAAAATATATATGTTATAGGGGAAGGTTAGGAATAGATACAGTAATAGAGATAAAATTATCTCATATCAAAATATTCATAGCCTCACTCATATTCAGAAAAATGCATATACGATATCTCACCACTCAGATACATAAGGATAAAAAAAATACTGTTGATCTATGTTTTGGTAAAGATAAGGGATAGCTGAATGAGCTGGGTATCTTCTGTGTATGCTTCTGGCCCCACTTCTCTACCCTGCTCTGTACCTCAGCTAGCTAACCTGTGTGAACAGCATCCAGGGTCTCGTTTGTCCTCTGGCCACCTGTCAAGTTTGGGCAATAGGTAACAACAACAAGACATCAGAAGAGGGATGAGAATGTGGTCTGAATATTCATCCTCCAGACTTCCTCTCTGAGGGTTTGCTTCTGGCTGGCTACTTCCTCGACCAAAGATCACAGCCCATTTAAGGAGGTCCTTTTCACACATCCTCCTCTCTGTCTTTGGTACCAGTAAGTGCTCTCTCCTCTTGCCCTCTCAGGTCTAGGAGCAGTAATCCCACCCCCTTACTAGCTCTGGGATATTACAGCATGTCTTGGGAGTTCTCTATATCCTGCCCATATTTTGTAAACAGTTCATTTACCAAATACCCAACTGATCCATCTATTTCCAGTTAGGCTCCTAAGGATACAATGTCATCCTCAAGAATTCTAGTTGTATTAAAACAGTTCAACTTCAGTTAAGGGAAACTAAGCAATATCTATTAAAATTATAAATACACAGACCCATTGGCCCAGCACTTTCATATACAGATACTCATTTTATATATGTACCACCACATTGTGAAATGACAAATATTCATTATAGCTTTGTAACATAAAATATTGGAAAGTCTCTAAATATCCATCAATAGGAGACAGTCCTAAAATGGAATGTTGTATAGCCACTAAAAGAATGAGACAACTCTATATAGGACATAGAATGATCTTCAAGGTATAATACAAAAGAAAGAAAAGTGTAGAACAGTGTATTAGTATGTGTGTGCATGTGTGCATGTGATTTATATACCTACAAGCACAATGAATAGATACAATCACCATATCCACATAGGCTTGTGTGTACTATATATGCATGCATGGCAGAAAAGATGATACAGAGACTATTAACAAGTAGTTGTGGCTCGGAAAAACTGAATGGCTGAGGGTGGCATGGGAAGTGCCACAGGTAAAAAACTACTAACCTTTATTTTGGAAGCTTTGAGTTTTATACTATGTACATGTGTAATCTATTAACAAAATAACTAAAATTGAATTTTTCCTGCAGAGTGCCTATGTGGACTTCTTTTAAAGTACATAGCAAAAGAAGAAAGCCATCAGGTGAAGTCACTGATTAACTTTAATTCAATTCAGGCTGTTTCAATAAGAGAAATGCTGAGGCATCAAAAATATGAACCTGTAAATAAGGGGTTGAAGTTGACTACCTGTGATGGGACCGTGGAAATAAATCAGTCATGGGGCAGGTACCTCTGGGTATAGCTTGGCGGTGCAATGCCCATTTTCTAACATGTGCATTATACAATTTCAAGTATAGCTCAGTGTATTATTGATTCTATGTGGAAATCACAAGTGAGGTAGGAAATGAGGAAAAAAAATCTAATATATGGAACACTGAACTAAGATATATTTAATGTCCAGAAGATGGTGGTCCTAGCATCGTCCAGGAAAAACCATCCATTCAAGGCAGGACACCAGCTTATAGCAGGCACTGAATGGGTTGAGGAAGTAGAAAAGGTATGAGTGTAGAACAGTAAGTAATGAGAAGAGGGTCAGTTTTCTCAGTGGGAGGAGGCTGGCGTGAGCAAGGCAGTGTGGCAGAGTCCCAGAGTTGAGAAGAATGACATTCAGGCAGGGGATTAACCTAGCAGAGAACTGGGCATGGGGCTTGTTGAAGTGGCTAGGTAGTGACTCACAGACACCCCGGTCTAACAAGGCATGCCTTCTAATGGCAGTGAGACCACACTGCAGGCCCCCTGTAAGTATTGGTGGGTTGAGAAACAGAACAACAGGACAGATAAGAAAAACTGCGGTGGCCCTGCGTCCAGAGATGAGCTGTATCCATAATTCCAGAAAAGGGACTGTAGACAAAAACCCATGAAATGTGTCTGCACATGAGAACAAATGGGATGTAAACCGTACCTTGCAGTATATGTAGGATTCAGATAAGAGAAGACAAGCAGGACATTTTCTAGACCTGATAAGTAATATGTTTATCATTGCTAATTGCTCTGAAAAGTTTTATTCTATGTAGTAAAGAGCTTATAGTCTTTTGTTTTGAAGTTTCTCCTTTCTCTTCCCTGAATTTCTTTTATACACTTTTGTTTTTCTACCTCTTGGATACCATCAAGGACTCAACTGGTTAAAAAGCTATAAGAATAAAACTTTATTATTCTTGCATCAGGAAACAAAATAAGTGTTACAGTTACGATCAAAACTAGGCATAGTTATGGAAGGATATGCAACAAATAGGTGCTCTATATAAAGAAGCAATTTTCCCCTCTGAGTTCTTTCTGTAAACAATTCCAAAGTTCATTTAAGAATGCTTTTATGTCATTTTTTCTAAGTCTTTAGAAGATAAACATAAATATACCTGAAGAAGTACAAGATTTAAGGCCACTAATATTTTATGACTGGCCAAGAAATTAAATGATTTTTCAGATAAAAGAAAAAACCTACAAAGTAGATTAAAATTACAGCTTAGGGCTTCCCTGGTGGCGCAGTGGTTGCGCGTCCGCCTGCCGATGCAGGGGAACCGGGTTCGCGCCCGGGTCTGGGAGGATCCCACATGCCGCGGAGCGGCTGGGCCCGTGTTACAGCTTAATGCCCTGGAAGATAAATTATCTGTGCAAAGCCACGGAGACAGCCAAGCTCACCTGACCACTGCAGCGTGCAGATGCCCTTACTACAATTTCTTGCTCCAGTCCCAGTTTACAAAAATATGAATCAAATTCAATATTCAGTTTGAACACTTTAAATAAAGAGACAGGGACCTTTCCGTCCATACACACCTTTTTTTTTTTTTTTTTTAACATATAAACACCATTTCCTGATTTCCAAACAGTCCCTTTGTTGAAAACATTTCTATGATTACCTGGGATGCTGGAACCTATTGACAGAGTAAAAGCAAAAGCGAAGTCTCAAAGGAACTGTACTCAAAGCAGAGGTGCTAAAAATAACCTTGGTGTCTTATCTTAGCCTTCTCCCATTCATTTATAGCTATATCCAGGAAACCTGCTGCCTAAATGGATATAACAGTTCAAAACCTACCAATGCTTCAGCAAAAACTGCATTTTGATCTGTGTCACTTTCTTTTTTAAAAAAATTTTATAGGCTTATTTTCCTCATGACAGTTTCATTGCATTTGTTGGGTTGTAAACCATGTAAAGCTCAGCAATAAAATGACTGCAATCTGTACAAGTAATAGCAAGCATGTCTCATAAACAAGATAAGTTGTGCCTTGCCAATATTGCTACACTTCATAAATATGAACTCAAGTCTGTTTTGTGTTTTCTAGATCAGTAGCATAGTTTTATTTTAATTAAACACAACATATAAAATATTCATTTATGAAACAAACATCATTGTTTTAAAAGATTCTATTAAATTAAATTATACTCTTGCCATAATGCCATGCACAAAGGGACCATTCTGAATTTTAAGTGGATTGATACAGTTCAAGCATCCATCAATAAAAACTATATTAGGAACACAGTAATGCTACCATGAATAAATGAGCTATTTATATTTCCTGATAATGTAAGTGCTTATATGAACTCATTCCAATTTCTAAACACTAGGCATTTCAGCTATGGTGGTAATTAAGAAACTATAGTATCTACAAAGGAAAGGTAGATGCTGCCAGAGCCATTTCATACAGCAGATATTAGTGTTTCATTTTATCAATGACATAATTTTGTGCCACGTTTTATTAGATCAGATCCGGCTAACTTTAATAAACCAAAGGAAGAGCTCTTGAAGGTGATTTCTATACAAGACCATGCTGTGTAAAGAGCATAGAGCTAGAAATGAACAGATCTGAGTTTTGTTCTTAGCTCTGATACTAAATAGCTATGAATCAGTTGCCTCTTTGAAATCAAAAGGAACCATGTACACTAAATTTCTAACTTGCAGATTCCATCACTGTCTCCCAAACAGGGATGGATACAGGTTTTGTGGGGTCTGATTTATATAAACCAGGAGACCTTTTATGAAAAAGAGTATAAAATTACAAATACAAAAATAGGTATGAAAGTGAATATTTACTTTGACTGAAACAGGAAATCACAGTAAATAAATCTCAGCAAAGATCTCTTTTGAGATATCTCTACATAAATTACCAGAAATGATTATGTAGATATGCTTCTCACCCTCACCCCCACCAATTTTCTACAAATTCCTGTGCTCCAAGGTCCAAGGCAAGTGGGTGCCTTGGAGATTCAGCCTCATTAACCTAACAGTAAACCTGACACTACTCCCAAATGATCCGTAATCCTTATCATACATTGCGAATTAGAAAGAATTCACCCGAATTCTACCTTTAGGATTGTCCTATCTGCTCCATGAAGGTTAACCTAACCCATTCTTTTTCATCATTCCTCCTTCTCAAAACCCATAGTATCAATACTTACAATCTACACCACACAACATATAATCTACAAGCATGTCTTAGAATGTCCACCATTATTTCAAACATTGTCTTAGTGAAAAGAAACTGAAGGCATGAATTTTCTTGTTATGCCCCACTATAAGAAGGGTTGTTTTTACAACCAAGTAGGTTGTCTTAACTAGTTGAGGGACTTCCCTGGCAGTCCAGTGGTTAAGACTTTGCCTTCCAATGCGGGGGGTATGGGTTCAATCCCTGGTCGGGGAGCTGATATCCCACATGGCTCTCGGCCAGAAAAACTAGTTGATGCATTTCTCAACTAAAAGAAAAACTGTTATGTATTGGTGGTACAGAATATCTTTAACTTAAATCTTATCTTCTCAAGTCATACCATTCAGGTACATTTTGACTTCTCATTTCTATGGATACTAAAATTGCAAAATGTTATCCTGGATTCAAGTCATAGAAAATTGAAACTTTGGAAATAATGTTTTGCCTTATTGTGCTATAATGGATTGAGGTGCTTTTAGGTGCTAACGAAATATTTCCTTTAGAGTACACCACTTTGAGAATAGTTGTTTCAAACATCCAGTCTCAAATCTATTATAAATCTCACTTACTCATAAAACAATTAACTCACACTTCATGTAAAAATGTGACACTTTGCTGAATCTTAAAGGGTTCACCTAGAGTTAACATATTTTTACAAGAAAATTGGCAAGACACAGTGGAAAAAAAGAAAAAAGTAAAGAGAAGATCAAGTTTTCCCCCAAAACTATCACAAATTCAGCTGCTCTACTATAAAGGGCATTTTCAATGATAAAAAGAGTATTATCAATGTGCTTGAAGAAAACTATATGCTTACTTGTTTCTCTACTCATTTGATAGTTTTGTGGGTGAGGCAAATTTGTTTTTTAAATTACAAATAAGTGCAGACTCTACCTTTAAAGGATTCCCATGATTGATCTTCAGCTCAAGTGCCAACATACGGTTCCTCTTGCTATGGTTGACAGAGAAGGCCTTCAGGGCATAAACTGAAACCGGGTGGCAAAATAATGATATACCTAAATATTTCTGGATATGATACAAGTAGAAAATGGGCATGTGAAAAAGGAGAAAAAGGAAAAAGAGGTTGGGTTAGAGTAGAAAAATATAATGTCATGTGACAGAAAATGAATCCCCAATAAAGAAATGTAGATCAGTCAGAAGTTTTTGGTGACAGGGACATCCAAAAAGTCTTTAATATCGTGACTGTTTATATTCTAATTTTAAATTATTTGCTCCATAGTGGCTATGATATTATTTCTTCTATCCCTACTATCCTTGTCCTCCATTAACCTACCAAACCTTCAGTAAAATCTAATACATATATAAATATCTCATATAAATGTTCTTTTGGAACAATATGGAAAAGGGTCAACATTTAACATTTTAATTGCATGAAGAAAAGAGCTGCTACTGGAAGTGAGAAGCAAGTAACAATGAAAATGTAACAGAAAAAGAAATTGGAAGTAGATTTGGTTGGTAGAATATACACAACTAAGAGTTTAGAAGTCTTGAGGAGGGCATTATATCTAAATCTCAAAGAGAGTTTGACAGGTTGTGCTCTCCAAAGATGACTGCACCAATATATACCATCTCACATATGTGCTCTTCTTACAAAGTGGCATGATATTCCTCTCCTGTGAGGCACAGGTCTTTGTTCTCTCTCTCTGAATATGCATCAAACTTAATGAGTAATTTCTAAAGAGCAGAATGTGGCAGAAGTCATGCAACATAACTCCCAAGGCTAGGTCATGAAAGGCAATGCAGTTTCTGCCTGGCTTTCTTTACTTCAAGACACTTATCACTGGAATCCTGTTACCATGATGAGTGGAAGCCCAGGCTGCACGGTGAGATGAGAGATAGATGTTCCAACCATCAGCTCCAGCTCAGGACTCAACTGACAGCCAGGATCAACCACGAGCTATGTGTGTGAGCAAGCCTTCAGATAATCCCAGACTCCAGCCTTTGAGTCCAACTGAGATTATGACATGGCAGAATAAAGAAAAGGGCTTTCCATTGTGCCCTGTCCACATTCCTGACCAACAGAATCCACAGGCAAATTAACTGGTTGGTATACATCACTAAATTTTGAGGTAAGGTTTTACAGAGCCATAATACTTCCATTTGGGCACCATTACATCACGTTCTTTCTGGTCAATCAGCCTACTGACTAACTCTTCCCCATCTCTAGAGACACTAGAAATGGAATTGAATGGAACTGCAAATTGGTGTAATGGTAGACATTAAAAGAATTAACATTGCATCTTGAGATGTAAAATATTAATAATGTTAACAAAATGAGAGCTGGAAGCAGTGCAAGCACTACAGGGTGGGTGGATAGGTGAGAAGGAAGCTACAATTTTATCTGTTCTTTCAATTAACAAACATTCAACTAAGACACAGAAGTAATAAATAGATTTAGTTGCCTTTGTTTATCTGATTCCTCTATGAGGACTAGTTTTCCAAGTAAAATAATGGGAAGAATCAAGGAACACATCAATTTACTTGGTTAACTTAATCATGTTAAAGCATAGAGGTAGAGATAGAGAGAAGAAAATGTAGTATCAATCTAACATACTTGTAAAATACATAAGAAAAGGGTGGGAACACGTTTATAAAAAGTATGAAAAGGTTAATAACCTTACTATATAAAGGACAATACAGAAATTTTCATAGGATAATGAAAAATCCTAGAGAAAAATAGCTAAAGGACATGAGCAAATAATTTATTCCAAATAGCAAGAACACACATGCATGCGTGAGCACACACACACACACACACACACACACACACACACCACCACCACATAATTTACCCTCACTAATAAAGAATGGCAAATCAAAACAGTGAGGGGAAAAAAAGTAATATAGTGATGGGACAGCTCTCCAATAATAATGGCAGGAGCAAAAAGGCTCAATATTTCTAGAAAGCAAGTAATTTGAAAATACTCCTTAAACATGCCTATAACTTTTGGCAAGTAATAAGACTTCCAGGAATCTAGATGAGGGAGAAGAAAAAGATGTTCATTGAAGCATTTATAAGTATATTTGTACTATATAGAAAGTGGGCAGGGCCAAGGACCTTCCCTCTTGTGTGGAAGGGGTCATCCTGATGCTTTGGGCCACAGCATCAAAGGAGCTGTTCATGTGAGCTGGCTGGAGGCAAGAGCAGGATGACTGGACTTAGAAATCTGAGTGCTAAAAGTACAGATATCTCTCAGTACAAAATTAAACAATGAAGGAATAAAATTCCCCCAATAAGACTTTCTCTTCCCTTCTCTGGGTCCAAAATTTTTGGATTTATTAATGCTAATATGAATTTATACCAAAAAGCCCTCCAATTCAACATCTAAAAGGAAGATTTTTTTTTTTTTTCTTAAATATCACCCAGGAGGGCTTCCCTGGTGGCGCAGTGGTTGAGAATCCGCCTGCCGATGCAGTGGACACGGGTTCGTGTCCCGGTCCGGGAGGATCCCATATGCCATGGAGCGGCTAGGCCCGTGAGCCATGGCCGCTGAGCCTGCACGTCCGGAGTCTGTGCTCCACAACGGGAGAGGCCACAACAGTGAGAGGCCTGCATACCGAAAAAAAAAAAAAAAAAAAATATCACCCAGGAGGTGAGTGGAAAGAGTCAAGATTGCACCCATCCAGATTTGGGACACTATTTGGCTTGAATAAATCTCTTGTCTTTCAAGAACAAGTAAACAGGAAAATACCAACCATAGCAATAGGGACCTCTAAAGAATCAACAAACCAGAGAGAATGGAAAAGCATTTTTCTTATAAAATAAACTTTTATATGATAAAAGTATAAATTCAATGAAGAAAATTCAGAAAATATAGGTAAGTGTAAAAGAAAGTAAACTTCACCATCTGCACCACACCAGAAAAATATCTGTTACCACTTTTAGGAATATCAGAAGCCTGTAACAGACAAATTTTTTTAAAAAGCATCTATTTACATCATAGTCTCAATTCTTTCAGGAAAAAAAAGAAAGATTAAATAATACAAGAAGTAAATATAGAGTATTTATAAATAAAGAGGTAACTGGATATCAGAAGATATTATATATATGTTTATATATATACTAAAAAAAACATAAAACAAATTAAAAATCCAAGTAAAAGAAAAGAGAAACTAGTATTTAAAATGGAATTTCAAGCACTAAAATCAGGCGCAAGCATGCATAAATCTTTCTCACAAATACATAGCATCAAATTGAAAACTTTTACACAATACAAAGACAAAAAACAAATACACAAAAAGAATTAATAGAGATGAGAGAGGTTTCTGGCCAAGATGGAGCAAAAGGGACCAGAATTACCCTTTCACATGAAACAACAATAACAAAAAAGCCAGACAAAATATATGGCAAACCTCTTTACATTAGGAATGAAGGTGGTGTGATATCTGAGAAATGGGACTCTTTCAGAGATGAGTGCCACAATTGCTCGGTTTACTGTCCTAATAAAGTTTTCAGACTGAAGCACAAAAAGGCGGAAGGGCTAAGCCCAGCAGACTCCCTGAGTTAAGGACATGGAGCTGAGAGTCCAAGGAGATGAAGGCAGGTAGAATTCACAAGACAGAGTACTGAAGAGGAGAGAGCTGCACATAGAGAAAATTCCAGAGACCTGTGAATTGTCCCCTGTAAGTACTCAAAACAGTACTGATCAACATAAGCATGTAAAGAAACTACCAAAGGCTGGGGAGAGAACCACCTGAAATAATTTGAGGGAATAGTACTTGGCCAGGAGTTGAGCCTCTTACCAGTCAATCTGGAAAAGTTCATGATTCACAGGATACGTGATCATGTACTCACAAGGGTCTTATGTAAATAGTGATCAATAGTGGGGATTTAGATCTTAAGTAACACTGCTCTGGTCCCACCTAAATAATGTTAAAAAGCGAGACTGGAAAGGATAGAAATATTTTTAAGTAACTTAACTGTGTCTAAGAACAAAGTTCAAGAATTTTTACAGGAATACAAAAATATAATGAACCCAAAAGGTGAAATTAGCAATATCTATCCCCCAAACAAAAAATTTTGAATGAAAACAAGCAGAGAAATACAACTCATAATAAAGAGGAAAATGAGTTGAAACAATATAGACTGACACAGATCTTAGATTTATCAGACAAGAATAATCTAAAAATTATTATAACTACATTCAATTTGTCTACAAAGTTAAGTAGAGAGCTAGAACACACACACACACACACACACACACACACATCAAAAATGAACTTTTAGAGATGAAAGCTACAATATGTGAGATCAAAAATATACTGGATGGGAAGTCACTCTACAAGTTCATCATCACTCTGATACCAAAACCAGACAAAGACACCACAAAAAAAGAAAGTTACAGGCCAGTATCATTGATGAACATAGATGCAAGAAACCTTAACAAATATTAGGAAACCAGATTCAACAACACATTAAAAGAATCATACACCATGATTAAGTGGGGTTTATCCCAGGGATGCAAGGATGGTACAATATCCACAAATTAATCAATGTGACACACTACATTAACAAGTTGAAGAATAAATATCATAAAATCATCTCAATAGAAGCAGAAAAAGCTTTTGACAAAATTCAACATCAATTTATAATAAAAACTCTCAAGTGGGTATAGAGGGAACATACTTCAACATAATAAAGGCCATATATTACACGCCCACAGATAGCATCACACTTAACAGAGAAAAGATGAAATTTTTTCCTTTAAGGTCAGGAACAAGACAAGGATGCCCACTCCCATCATTTTTATTTAATAAGGTATTGGAAACCTTAGCCACAGCAATTAGGCAGGAAAATAAATTAAAAGGCATCCAAATTGGAAAGGAAGAAGTAAAACTGTCACTACTTGTGGATGACATGATTTTATATGCAGAAAACCATAAAGACTACAGCAGAAAGCTGTGAGAACTGATAAAAAAGTAAAGTTGCAGAGTACAAAATTAATATACAATAATCAGTTGTATTTTTATACACTATTAATGAATAATCAGAAAGATAAATTAAGAAAACAATCCATTTACAATTGCATCAGGAAGAATACCTAGGAATAAATTTAATCAAGGAGGTGAAAGATCTGTACATGGAAAACAGATGAAAGAAATTGAAGGAGATACAAATAAATGAAAACATACTCTATGCTCACAGATTGGAAGAATTAATATTGTTAACATGTCCATATTACACAAAACAATCCTTATCAAAATTCCAATGGCATGATCTCACCTATATGTGGAATCTAAGAAACAAAACAAACAAATAAAACAAAATGAAAACAGATTCATAGATACAGAGAATAACTGGATGGTTACCAGGAGGAAAAGGGTGGTAGGGTGGGCAAAATAGGTGAAGGGGATTAGAGGTACAAACCTCCAGCTATATAATAAATATGTCACAGGGATATAATATGGAGAAAAAAAAGAAGAAAAGAAAAATGGGATAACGCCACATATCTCTTAGAGCTGTGGGGAGAATTAAAAGCTTATGTTTATTTATGTAGTGCTGGCTCCATGTGGATGGAAGACTTCCTCTATACATGGTTAGTCACATGGCTTGAAGCATGAGCACCTTGGTTTGAATTTCTAGTTTCTCTACTTCTTATCTATGTAAACTTGGAGTTAATTAACTCTTTTTAACCTCAGTTTTCTCATCTGTAAAATGGGAATAAAAATAGTACTCACAGCATATGATTATTTTAAGGACTAAATTAATATGTATAAGTCAGAACAGTACCTTAGAACTTCATTCCACAAAATTTAGCTGCAATTAATATTAAAAATTAAATAAAACTATCCTCCTGACCAAAATAATAATAATAAAACTGCACTGAATGGGACTAACAGCAAACTAGGTATTGTAGAAGGAAAGGTTAGCAAATTTGTAGACAGAAATAGAAACTATCCAAAATGAAACACAGAGAGAAAAGAGAATTTTTAAAAATTAGCAGAACTTCAGTGAACTGTAAGACAACTTCAAATGGCTCAATAGATATATAATCAGTCTTCAAAGATAAGGGATAAGAAGAGGGAAAGAAGAATGTTTGTAAAAATAATGCCCCAAATTACTAAATTTGATAAAAATTATAAACCCACAGATCCAAGACACTCAAAAAATCCATGGTTTAGAAAGATGAAGATAACCACACCCAGCTACCTCACAATCAAATTGCTCAAAAACAGTAATAAAAAGTAAATCTTAAAAGCGGCTGGAGAAAGAACATATTACCTGGAGGAACAACATTAAGGGAGATAGCAGATTTTTTGTCAGAAACAATGCAAGTAAGAAGCCACAGAGCAACATCTTTAAAGAAAACAGCTTTGGGTGAATTCTGTATCCAGAGAAAATATCTTTCCAAATAAAGGTTAAATAAGGACCATTCAGGCACACAGAAGCTAAAAGAATTCCTCACCAACAGTCCTGCACCATAAAAGAGACTAAAGGAAATCTTTTAGGCATAAAGGAAATGACACCAAATAGAAATATGGATCTATGCAAACAAATGAAAAGCAACAGAAATAGTACCTTCCTCTGTAAATATATTAGATTTTTTTCTTATTGTTTACATCTCTTTAAAGATAATTGATGGCTTTTCTTCCAAAAATGCATAACCTCTATCTAATTATGAGAAAAACATCAGAAAAATCTCAATTGAGGGACATTATACATAATAGCTGAACATACCTCATTTTTGAATTTTATATCTAAAATAAATACTGTTTCAAGCGTGTGCCTTGAAAATGTAAATTTAACTGCAATTAGAATTAAAATACTCATACATTTTGCACAAAGAGAGGAAAAGAAAAATGAAAAAATTTATGGTCAACATAGAGGAGGAAAATGTGAAAAAATAAGTAGCAAGGAAGCATAAGAACTATGACATAATTAAACCAAGGAAACAGAAATAAAATATGCATATCTGATATGCACAGTAATTATAAACAAATTCATTTCCCTCAGTGAAAGACAGAGATTCACATGCACTTTAAAATTGCAATTAGATTCTACCTATATTTTTTATACCTAAAATAAAATAGCTCAGATTATTCAAAGCAGTCAGACATGTAATTCACATGCAATGAAAAAAATTTTAAGTTTTATTATATAAAATTCTAATTCAATTAGAAAATAGAAATAAATATATAAATACGATTGTTTTATTAATAAAGTTTATAAGCAACGTTAAAGAAAATCATCACCAAGTGTTATATATCAAATACCATAGAAAAGACTGTGAAAGCATACAAAATAATAATGATACAAGGGAAAAATAGAATGAGAAGCAAAACAAAAAGAAGGGCAACAAGGAAGAGAAAGGAAACAAAAAGGAAAAGAAAGGGAAAGAGAAGGAAATAAGGGGAGGGAGGAGGAGAAGGACAGGAAGAAAAGGTAAGGCAGACAGAGAATGAAAAGTATGTAGTTGAAAAATACAGTAACAACAAATGTCTAAAATATTTCCATCTTCCCCCAACAGGCAGAAAGAGATAAATAATAGGAAAGAGGAAAAAAAATGAATAATTATATAATTAATAAAATGGAATGATTAGATAAAACTTTACCCAAAAGAGAATGTGTCCTTTTGCTAGCAACATGAAATAATCAGTTATTTTCCTAAGTATAAAGTCTAAAGAAGTCATTCTTCTCAAAAACAGAATAATACCATTCATGTTCTCTCAACACAATACAATGAATCTAAAAATTGATAATCATGGTAATATTTTAATATGTATTATATATTATTTTTTAATTCATAAAATAAATATTCTCTGAGCATCTTTTATGAGCAGCAACTATAAGGACTCTGCTGTTAAGAGTATTTAACATTCTAGCAGGGAAGAAAAACAATACACACACAAATAAATAAGTTTAAATTATTTAATTTTCTCTTTTGCTTTTCTGAATATAACGCCCTTGCCCTGACTCTACCCCAAAAACCCTTCAGGCTCTACTGGTTATCCTGAGTGTCATTTTGTTGTCTCTATTCTTTTATCCCTACTGCAAGTTCCCCAACCCTGTATCAATTTAACAGCTCAGCTTGTGGAAATCAGTTCACAGAGTTCACCTAAAATAATAGAAGTTATTTGTTTCTGTCATTATGGTTTTGATGGAGCCAAAGGAAGGCACATGTAAGACAAGAAAAATAAAAGCTATGCACTCTCCAATCCCAGAAAAGGAAACCAAGAGCTTGCAAAGGAGCTCCAAACTGGGCTCTTATGTAAATACTCCCCTTTCTGGGCTTTGGTCTAGAGAAGAGGAAGTTAGTTAGCACGGTCCACACCAAGGGCAGAGGAAGATCTTACTCCATCCTGTTCTCCCTTTTCACTCTGGGAAGAGGCTTATTTTCAGGCTGTCCTGTAACAACCTGGGCACAGATACATCATCATACGCCCCGGGAGCTCAAGAAGAAGATGCTCCTGAGGTTCAGCTCTTCCTGGCAGCCCTCGGTTCCTATGTGGTATACAGAGAACTCAAATCCTGGCTTGCGGATCTTACCAAAGAGGTCGCTGTACAGTGGGCAAGGTGACTCAGCAAAGACAGTCAAATGATGACCCAAGCCAGAGCCTAAAGTGGAAGACACAGGTCCACTGGAAAGTAGACAGCATCATTGTGTGCTGAAGTGGGTCAACTCAACCAGGCAGTGGTCCTGGGAGCACTGTCTGAGCCAAAATGATAGTGAATGAGATACAAATTCCTAGCCTCAATAGGAGCTTTAATTAAGACCTATCCCTCAAATTCATGTCTATAGAAATTCACACAGAATAAAATTCCTTTTTAATTTCAGAGATTCCTAGGAGCAAAAGCCCCTACAAACAATTTCCTTCCTCTTGGTCTACACAGTTGTTCTCTATAGGCAGATATTGCACTGGAAAGAGGTATTTAGTGTTGCTTGCAAAGACTGAAAAATTCCTAACTGACTGGTATTGTGCCTCTGCAAAGTTAAAATGAGACAGTGAATGCTACAGTAAGAGTGAGAGAGACCTCGTGTTAACAAAGTTCGTCACTGCTTTCAATTGTGAAAATGTTCTTAGATATAAAACTTGTGGTACACGGTTGGAGACTGGTTTTGCATTGAAATCAAGGAATAAATTTATTCTGAAAATCAGGCAAGTAGAACTATGGTTGTTATACCATCTTTGGGTTACAAACTACTCCATCAAGTCTCTCCAACATGTAACATATTTACACCATCACAAAATTATCCAGTGTACTAATCATGTGGGCTTGCCAAAGGAAGGGCCAACAAAAGTACTAACAAAGAAAGGTACTTGCCTGAATATCTGTGTAATAGCATGGAGGTAAGCCATAAACATAAACTGTAAGCATTCACAATTGATATTGAAATGACTTATAGTCTACTTACCAATAACATTTTTTTACTATTACTTATTTCCATAATTACAATGCAGCTAGATAAATAATAACATTGACAATAAACTGTCACTAAAGACCAAAGGGAGACTAACTCCTCTATTAGATAAATATCAAATGATAAAATATATTGGATTTAAATTGTTTTCCCTTCACTAAATTAATCAGTCTCCATCAGTGAATGAAAACACTTCTCCATTTCTAAAATGTACAATCATGGTTGAATGGTTAAAATAATAAACCTATAATGTCATTTGGGATTTCCTAGTATCAATTTAAATCTCACTGATTACAAGGTTTATCAGTGCCCAGCACACACTAGGTAAAGAAAATTAATACCTTGTAATTGGATAGTTTTTTAAAAGTTACAAAGCACTTTCACATACCACATCTCCCTAGATCTTTCTGACAACCTTATGCCATTATAAAACTGAAATGAACCCTTCACACTACAACTGTGTGAAGGTTTAAGTTCAAAAGTTGGTCTACAAAAGAATGCCATTTATGATATAAATATAAATAGGATCCACAAATTGGTAATTGTTCTAGGTGGCTGATGACTATGACATATAAACTAACATACACATGACATTCCTGAAATGAGGGGTTAAATCGAAATAGCTGAGCATATGAATAAATAAATAAGCCATACTGGACTTCCATACTGAAGTTTTAATGAATCCAAACACAGGGCTTCTCTCTCATAATAAACCTCGTTGATATTCCATACACTCAATCATTTCATGGTCACAGAGTATGTGACCAAATTACATGCGAGAATGAATGGGCCAGATCATACTCACCATAATTATAATTTAACACACTTGGAAGACTGTACTTGAAGACTCATATAGAATTAAATAACTGTATAACTGTATATTTTAGCAGAGAAAATGTATATGGTATGATCTAAAAGAGAAATGTCTAACAACAACTAGAAATTTGATTTTAAAATAACGATTCCTTTGGTTCTGGGGTGTTCATGTTATTAGTGCATTATTTGACCTCAGTGCATTATTTGAAATGAGACCCTGAGGATAAGTTTTCCTGACTCCAAGTCCTTTGACCTTTTCACTGACCCATCCCTACCTCTCATAAGATGCATTAAATTCCATTATGTACACAGTATTCATCTTCAACTCTGTTATGTCTTTGGTCATACAACGAAGCTTTGATAATGCTTTGTATTTTGTTTCCTATAACCTTCTGACAATGCTGAGCATGCTGTTGATTTTTTTTTTTCTTTTTTCTTTTTGGCAGCAGCAGACCTTTTAAAATGGCATATAGATGCCAAAAATGATATCATGTTTACAAAGTTTACGTGATAGAACTCACTTCCTCAAATTGTGAATGAATGAAACTTGGATTTGAAATAATCCTATTATCATCTCATCTCTGCATAGCATTCTATGATTTTAAAGCATTTTAACTTACATTATCTAAATTAATACTCACTAAAAATATGACTTCAATTTTGAAAAATATATATTTTAAAGAAAGGTTAAAGAAGTTGAAGTTATTTCACTCAGTGTAGAAAATATTAGTGAATATCTAATTTCTGTCTTCCATTCATAAAACAATTTTAGAAAGAAGAGTGTCTGTTCCCCTGCATCCTCACTGGAAGAATGAAAAGAAAGAAAGCAGTGGAGTGAGGAGTGAACAGAATAATAGATTTAGCTTATTTTAAAATTACATGATAGTAAATTTTATAACCTTTCAATGTTAATTTCTTCAAACATGACTATTCAAACAGCATTTACAAAGTATTTACTGTTATGCTTGAGGTAGAGACTCAGGTATGGCCTTCCCCTCAAAGACTTCATAGGCTAACATAGAAAACAGATATGTTAACAAATGTGATCATTCCATGGGATTGAAATCTTAACGGAAATATGTAATATATGTAACAGTAATGTGAAATACACAAGAGCTATCTGTTAAGTCGGCTTCAGTTCAAAGGATAATTTTCACTGAGGAGCTAACTTTGAATCGTGATGAAGGAATCAAGATTCACCAAGTAGAATAAAGCCTAAGAGTATCTGAATATAAAGGTTTGAGATTCAAGAGAGAAAAGTAAGGCATAAAGTTGTGTAACTCAGCAACCATAGGGCTTGATATAATGTTGTTGTTGTTGTTGTTATTTTCCCCTAAGAATCCAGGAGGAAAAAAGAAATTCAGATGCTATTCTTAGCTTGAAGCTGTCTCACACATCCTCTTCAGGATTTGTACTTTGGTTTGATTTTTTAATAATAATAATAATAATAATACCTAAGAACTGAAAAAAGCTCCCCGATTTTTTTTTTTTTTTTTTTTTTTTTTTTTTTTGAGGTACGCGGGCCTGTCACTCTTGTGGCCTCTCCCGTTGCGGAGCACAGGCTCCGGACGCGCAGGCTCAGCGGCCATGGCTCACGGGCCCAGCCGCTCCGCGGCATGTGGGATCTTCGCAGACCGGGGCACGCAC
>NC_041215.1:54056286-54064296 GCF_002837175.3 Physeter macrocephalus
TTCCCCTGCATCGGCAGGCGGACTCTCAACCACTGCGCCACCAGGGAAGCCCTAGTCACTAATTATTTTGTAGCGACTACTTAATTCTATTCAAAACACAGGCATACTTAATTAAAATTAATTAAAAATTAATAATATTTCCCATGCAGTTTACATCACAAAAAAATAAATCTGTTGGAATTTCTCTAATGAAAAGGCCAATGTTCTAAAGATAGGTTAAAAAATAAATTTATTAACTTCACAAATCTGAAATACCATCTCCCATAATCAACCCTTGTTGATGTGTTTGTTACGAAGTTATCAGTTGACAGTGAACGGATAGCAGTGAATATTATCATACTGAAAAAGTTAGAAGCTCTACTTTTTAAAAAAATAACATTCGCTATTGGCTCTATTTATCAATTTTTCATTCAACACATTTACATTTAATTATACAGTAGGCACTGACCAATCATATTAGTAAATTATTGTAACTTTTGCCACTTTGGTGGTGTGGCTAAGTTTATATTTTCTGCTGATAAGAGCCTTAAGCATGACTAACTATGTAAATGGCTAAATGACTATAATCCAGTGACCAATGGGTTAAATAAGCAGCCTTTATAAGGACACACTAACCAGTCATCCATTATGTTTAGAAACAAGAAATAGAAAATAAGGAGATTATTAAAGGTATTTACTTATTTTAGACTTAGCCCATGCAAAAAAATGTGAAATGGATAATTGGCAGAGATGATGAAGTTGTCCATGACTGAGGATGTTAAGACCACAATAGGCTTTCTAAAGTCAAAGAGCAAATCAAACTATAATTCAACAATAAAAGGTCATATGTCAAAATATTATTAGTGGCAAAAGCTTTATGTACCTCTACAAGTAAAATACATTTTCCCTTCTCTGCCAGCTTTTACGATTTTCTCTTCTTCACTGGATTTGGGCACTTGATTATCATGTGTCTTGGTGTGGTTGTCTTAATGTTTCTTGCCCTTAGAGTTTAGTCAGCTTCTTGGATCTGTGAGTTTATCGTTTTTACCAAATTAGAAAAAAAAAGAAATGGCCATTACACATTCAAATATTTTCCTGCCTCCCTCCCTCCTAGGCCAGTTGAAATTGTCCACAGCTCATTGATGATCTGTTCACTTATTTGTTGTGGCTGTACTTTTTAATTTCCTCTGTGTGTTCCTTTTTTGGTCACTTCTATTGCCATGACTTCAAGTTCTATCATCTTCCACGATGTCTAATCAACCGTTAATCCCATCCAGTGTATTTTCCATCTTACACGTTGTATTTTTCCATCTCTAGATGTTTGATTTGGATCTTGTTTCATACCTACCATGTCTCTACCTAACTATGTAAATATATGGAAGAGTTATAACAATGTTCAGTGTGCTTTTCTGCTAATTCTGTCATCTGTGTCAGTTCTGGGTTTGTTTCCAAGAGTTTATTCTCCTTATTAAGGCATCTTATACTTCTGTAGTTCTGTGTACCTGGTACACATCTTGCTGGATGATGAACAGTTGAACAGTATACTACAAGATTGCTGCAGATAGGTCACACAAGATATGCAGAAAAATGATGGAGCATTTTGCTCTATGAAGCTTACTGATTATCTTTTTTTAATAAATTTATTTATTTTATTTATTCTTGGCCGTGTTGGGTCTTCATTGCTGCCTGCAGGCTTTCTCTAGTTGTGGTGAGTGGGGGCTACTCTTCGTTGCGGTACGCGGGCTTCTCATTGTGGTGGCTTCTCTTGTTGCAGAGCACGGGCTCTAGGCATGCGGGCTTCATTAGTCGTGGTGCACATGGGCTCAGTAGTTATGGCTCGTGGGCTCTAGAGCGCAGGCTCAGTAGTTGTGGTGCATTGGCTTAGTAACCTCACAGCATGTGGGCTCTTCCCAGACCAGGGCTTGCACCCGTGCCCCCTGCATTGGCAGGCGGATTCTTAACCACTGTACCACCAGGGAAGCCCACTTATTGGTTATCTTGATGTAAGTAGTCTCAGTGGAATGCAAAAGAAACATACTCCTGATAAACTGTTAAGAAAATAATGTTAACGGTAACAGCATGCCATCACATTCACTCTATGATGTATCATAATTTATCTAATAAATACTTTGTTATATATATTTCATTTATATCCATTTTTCACTATTACAAATAACATAATCCTGAACCTCCTTGTGCATCTTGATGATTTCCCTAAATTCATAGTTGAGGTATTTTAAATTCAAAGATAATGAACATTGTAAAGGCTTTGAATACACGTTGCCTATCTCTCCTCTTCTCATGAAGATTAATTTAGAATATTTTATAATTCTTTTTCTGGTGATAAGATGTAAATGAAATAAAAATTATTTATCTTGAATTTTAAGTTAAACTGGGGGTCTCGATCTAAACAATCCGTTTTGTATATACTTGCTTTAAAACAATAATTCCTATTTAAAACATTTATTCTTCTATATACTAGAATAGAGTCAGGTTTTTTCAGTTTTTTGTGTGGAAAAATATCAGAAAAAAATGATGATTTAATCACATTATTTGTTATTTTAATTGAGTCCATATACTATGCATCCCTTACTGAATGGAGGTGAGCTCTGAGCAAAACATACACATTCTGAATTATCTGAGTTACTAGATAAACCTGCAATTAAAACTACTTGACCAGAAAAGCATATACTATAGTATTATCAGGATAAAAAAAATCCTCTCTGTTATTACATCTCACAGAGCAATAACAACCAAAGTTATAGTCAAATAGCACACTGCCTGGCAATTAATGGGTGCTCAATAAATATTTGTTGAATGAATTAAAAGCCAGTTCAGGAGGAAATAAAATAGATCACCATCACGTTCCCTTTTGTGGATGAAGAGCCTGTTTTGCAAGGTAGTCCAAGAATCAATAGTAAAATAATTACTTTAGGATTTTAATAAATTGAAAATAAACTTTAAAAGTCTAAATTAGGTTTTGTGTTGGTTTGTCTCTAAAGAGTAATACCTTGCTTTGTAAAATGAACCTAGGAAAACATTTTGTTCTCCAAAAAAGCCAAGTATTCTTTAGACACCACAGTCTATCTTTAATGCATAGTTATCGAATAAATGTGGTTCCCTGTAATAACCACAGATTCAGCTCTCCTATTACAAATGTTCATCCAACATGAGTGTTTTTTAGGCTGGTCAAAATCAACACCTCTATTAAACAGTGTTTTCCTCCAGTCAATATTTTTTCTCATTCAAACATTTACTTTCAGCAATCCTAAAACTCCAGAGATCTAAATATAGGCAACTTCAACTTGAAAAAATTCACAGCTAAAATTAACATATACTCTATGCCAATCTGTGCACCAGCTGTGGATTAAAATGTGCTGAAAAGCAGCACATTCTGTCTCTCTTCAATGATCAAATAGTCTCCTGCAGCATGTACCACTCTCCATTTAATGGGAGGAGGTGGTGTGGCAGGAGAGAGAAGAATCTAGGTAATTTTGCTTAGAGGTATCCAGAGGTGCTGAAAACTACTTAATTTATAGTTACTACCTGGATCGTTAAACAAAAACCTCTGGGAAGACTAAATAGGGACAGGGAGAGGAATGCTAACTGAGCTAGATTCTTGGAAGGAGAGTATCATTCTGACTTTTCTGAACTACTTTCAGATATGTTTCCTGTTTATTTTCTGGCAAACATTTAAAAATATCTGTCCAAATGAGGTCACAAATAAGGTAGAAATTCCTTGTAACTGCACATTTCCAAGGAAAAATGCCAGATTTATTACAGGGGCAAGCATTGGCCGAAGAGTTCATTTATTATTTTAAGTCTCTTGAAAAATGTGCATGCATATTTACATGAATACAGTATTTACCAATATGAATTATTCTAATATTTATAGTATAAAATTGCTCAACCTTTTTTTCTAGAATCTCATAGATCACAAATTCTTTGCTTATTCATTCATTTTAAATGACTTTAAAAACTGTATAGGGATTATCTAGCACAGGATGTCTTACTTAAAGAGACTGGATGCTGACGGGACCTGCTTAATAGATCAATGAAGCATAGCATCAAAAGGAAAAAGAAAAATTCTTAAAATTGTTGACTGCAAATTAGGGCTGAATATTTTCCCAGTATTTTGCAGAATGGTCATATTTTACTAGAGACTTTTGTCTAGTGGCAGAACAATTTGTTTTACTTATTTAGTTCCTCAAAGTTTAAGTTCTGTTGTCTTCTAACCACTGGGCAAAACAGAATAGTTGCAATCCTAATCAGAGTTTGTATTATTTCATTTTAATGAACAATAACTTATATTCTTCACCATAATTTTATAAAGACAATGTACATGAATGCTAATTAGACTGCTAAATTTGGAATAATTATTCACTGAGAGTCAAAAGGAGAATCTTACACTAAATGAAAAAACATATTTAAGGAAAAATATTCGTACTTATGTGTGTCAAATTAAAACATGTAGATTCTTTATCTTTAGATAATGTACAGTTTAAAAGGTAGAACTATTGAAAATCAAAGCAATATAAGTAACATCTTTATTATTTCTAAACAGGATTTTATACTTTTAAAAATACTCATTTTTATTATCTCATTTTGAACTTTACAACTACATTTTGAGATACAAAAGACAGATACTATTCTTAAGTTATAGAGAAGAAGACAGACATAGAAATGAAGTAATTTTACAAGCCTTAAAACTGATCTCTTAGTGGGTTTTTCTTTGCTTTTTTTTTTTTTAACTTCAAACTGATACACACGTGCATACTCACATCCACTGAATTACAGTGAGATAGCGAAATAAAAATTAGACTCAAACTTGTCATGTATCTTGAAAGGATAAGAAAGCAAAAATTGCTATATGGATTAAAATAAAATGAGATAGGCAATCAGTTCAACTAAAATCAAAGCATGGAAAAAGAGGGAAGAATGCATAAATGATTGGAATTTTCAAAGTGGCTGTCTTTCTTTCCTCCCAATACACACAGACACTCACACACTCCTAATCAGAAATCTAAATGGGAATTTCACCAAAACAAGGTCACACCAAGGAAGTTAAAAGCAGCACAGCATAGGTTAAGAACCACTTGATTATAAAGTATAATCAGCCCATTTCAATTGACCTTTTAGGCATGATCAGAGGTTTTATCACTGAATTTCACAGTTGTTTTTTTTCCCCAGCCAACTTATATTCTCTATCTTTGACTAACTTACAAAAGGATACATTATTAAATATGCCATGTCACAGCTACCATTTATGCTAGTCTTTTGATGGAGAGAGTACATAACACTCATCTTAATGGAATCATATCCACAAAAGATCAGACTTTCTGTTAAATTCAACATCAAAACTCCTCTCAAATAACTAGTTACAGTTTTTTCATTTAAGTTTCAAGTATTGGGTACTACACCTAACCAGAAATCAGAGACAAACATTATTGATTTCAAAGAATTTGCTCTGAAAATAAAAGTGGCCAAATGTTGAGCTCAGTTAAATAGTAGCCTATATCACCTAGGGTTATGAAAGTCCCATTTGCCCTCACATATTTATCCTACAACACCTCATGGTGTCTTAAATGCCCAGTAGACCTAAGATTCTGAAGGTCACTGGAGAAATGCCAATGTTATCAGCATACACATTAACACATCTAACACATCTAGTGCTTATCAGCTATCAACACCTCAACTTGGATTCAAGTAATCAGTTAAATCAGTTACCTAGCAGGGGATCTGAGAGAGTAAAATATAGGACTTGTACATTTTAATTAAGAGGAAAATGTGACAAACCAGCTCTCTTGTGAGGTAGGAAGGGTGGGTATAATTCGGAAAATAAGAGTGAAGGGCAACCAGGGATTGACAGGGAGAGACTAAACACTAGAGGAATAAATCACCCTCTTTGCTTTTTCCAGCTTCATGAAAAACTGCAGGTCTAGGCTCATCCTTGGTTCCAAACCAGCCATTGCAATTTTTGCAATAAACCGACAGATTCAATATTTGATTCTTCAAATATGCACCCAATCCCAGCATCTACTCCACCACACATATAGGAGCCTGTGGAGCTGCCGTGGGGCTGTTAATTAAAGGGTTTGCACTTCAAGGTCTCCGACACGTAGTGTACCAGAGATGGGGGGGAGGCATTGCCAAAGTGTAATACCTGCCTCAGTTTCTCTGACAAATTCTTTGTCTTTGAACAAAGCTGAAGCTCAGGCCTATTGTGTCCACCACCACTGAATGCTGGGTAAAGAGAAAAACAGGAGAGGAACACCCTCATCATCACATATTGTGAGAAGCAAGAAGTTCGACCCATGAGCAAAAAGGTAGAGTCTTGAGCAAGCAGGGCAGGTAATTGGTGCCTCCCAGCCAGGGAAGGCACCACAGTCTGTACTTCAAAGAATATCCAGGAAGGCCATTCGCCTGGACGAGAAACAGAAACATGAGAAGAGTTATCCGCACAGTCTCTGATTTATTTAGATTTATTCTGCCTAGAGGAGTCTTTCTCTGTTTTTCCTCACATTTATTTTTTTCTTTTTTGTAAGTAATTCATGTTAACTGGAGAAGACTTGGAAAACATACAGATGAAACTATACATCACCTGAGATTCTACCACCTGGAGATAATCACTAACAACATCTTCATGTATTTCTTCCCAATCTGTTCTTTTCCTCTGCATATATAGGTGTAGATAAAAATACAGAGATAGAGATATTTTGCCTCACATGGTACATATAGTTGCTTCATTCTTTTTATCTCTCAATTCTGTGTTGTGAATATTTTCCTAGGCACCCAGATTCTGTAACACGATTTAAAGGCTACAGGGTCAGGTATGGTGTATGGTATGCTGCCTGTGGATGCTGATAACCCACAGAAATTCACAGGCAAACTGATACTGCCTAGTTCTTACAAGTCTCCTCCTTCAAATGTTGGAACATTCTGAGTCCTGACTCTTTGCCAAGATGAGCCACCCCTGGGCCAAGTCCCCAGTATGATACCACCTGACTCAGTATTACACAGCCTACACCTCCCTGAAGCCTATGACATTGAACCTTTCTGGAAAAAGAAAACATCTGCTCAATGGTCCACAACCTTTGAACTGCTTGCCCTGGACTGCCTGCCAGTCAACGAGTTCTGCATCCCCATTTCTTCAGCGCCACCTGCTCCTGTTTTCCTTCCTGACTGTCCTTGTGGGTGAGATGCCAGCACATCCTCTTTCTAAGCCCGTTTCTATGACGGGAAGTGTACAGAGGGAGTGTTGATAAAAACAAACTGTCATGCGTGATATTATCTTGCCTGGTGATCCCTGTACTGGTATGTGGATTTCAGTCTGGCAGTACCTGATGTATATCTCACAAAGAGAGGGGATCTTGTTTGGCCTTTTGGCATATTCATTCAACAAGTATAATTATTTTTAATTCTGCTACTCCACCAGGCCCTTGCCCTAGGCCTCAAGGCTGAACGCACTGGCCCTCCTTCTCCAGTCCACACAGCGTCCAGCGTCCCCGGGCAGGTCCTCTACGAATGGTTTTGTACCAGGTTCCCCTGAGGTGCGACCTACATGCGTGGGGTGGCGGGTGAGGGGATGCCCCGTTTCCTAGGAAGAGGTGGTCTCTGAGCATGTGCAGAGTTGGGCATGCCTTTCGGGGCTACAGTGATGGCCTGCCTGTGGGGTCCACTGGGGACCGCTGTGTGGACCTCTGGGGACCGGCTAACAGAGGCTTCGCAGCAGCATCCAGTCAACATTTTCGTTTGTTTGCTTGTTTTGAAGTATAGTTGATTTACAATGTTGTGTTAGTTGCAGGTGTACAGCACAGTGATTCAGTTATACATATATATTCTTTTTCAGATTCTTTTACATAATAGGACACATTGGGCTTCCCTGGTGGCGCAGTGGTTGAGAGTCCGCCTGCCGCGATGCAGGGGACACGGGTTCGTGCCCCGGTCCGGGAAGATCCCACATGCCGCAGAGCGGCTGGGCCCGTGAGCCATGGCCGCTGAGCCTGCGCGTCCGGAGCCTGTGCTCCGCAA
>NC_041215.1:54064319-54145582 GCF_002837175.3 Physeter macrocephalus
TCCGGAGCCTGTGCTCCGCAAAAGGGAGAGGCCACAGCAGTGAGAGGCCCCCGTACCGTAAAAAAAAAAAAAAAAAAAAAAAAGGACACATTTACTGAGCAGTCACTGTGCGACATGATCCTGGTCTTTAGAGAACATACATTCCAGAGAAGGAGATTGAAAAAAGTAAAGAAAATGGAAAAATGTAAGTATAAAAAATGCTATCAAGGAAACCAAAGAGGTTGAGATAGAGAAATACTTAAAGGACCAAGTTTAAAGAGACAGTCAGAAAACACTATCCTGAGAGGTTTCCAGCACACAGGGGAGACTGCCTTTCCTCAGATCTCAAACATTTAAATTCTTCCCCTTACTATTTTCTGCAGCACCTGATACATTACAGGCTAGGATCCTTAGGACTTGATCATTTCCGTCCACGTGTCCTTCAGCCCCACCAATGTCCAGTGTATATTACTTCTCATTAAAATATGTCTATTGCCACCTCACTAGAAGTGTTTAAATTCCTGTAGTGAATGAGTTAAAGGATTAAACATGATAAAATGCACTTTTTTCCAGCTTGCAGCAGTTCAATACATAAATTATGTCTTTGATCCTGGCAACTCTTCAGCAACTAAAAAGATGTTTGAAATAGGAAAACAGGAAATGCCACAGAGAAATGTGTCTCTTTGTTTCTTTGGAGAAAAATCTTTCCATCAGAGATGGCACAGTAGTGAAATATGCCAACTTAAGAGTCAGCCAAACCTTGGAACTGAATTCCAGCTCTACCACTTGCTTAGTGTGGCAAATTACTTAACCACGTGGAGCCTCAATTTCCTCAGCTTAAAATGAGAATACAGGACACCACGCAATATAACTCTAAGAATCAGAAATAATATATGTAAAGCATTTAACACAGTGACACTTGATACACAGCTATCGATATCAGTACTTAACAACTTTGTGATGTACAAATTGTTATCCCCACTGTATCTATACATTATCCTCATATTATGCTCATCATGCTCAGTGAAGTTAAATAACTTGCCCAGAATTAGAATCAAGGTGAGGATTTAACTCCAAAACTCTGCTCTTAACTGTGTTTTAGAACCCTGGGAGGGACTCAAATATAGCATCTTAGCAGTTTCCATAAGCAGTGTCAGGCCACCCAAAGGAACACTTGGCAGATGGAATATTATTTGGGCCAGGATGTACCTTAAAATGAAGAACCAAGGCAAAGTGAGGGCTGGGAGGACTGATTTGCCTGCAACTGCAGTAACTCAGGGAAGTGTGAGCTCCAGGAGCAGCAAGCAAGAAAGCAGGAAGGATAAGGAAGGTGGGACCCAGCAGATTAGGGGCTAGTGAGAAGAATATTCTACAGGGGGTCCCAAAAGGGGCCCCATATGCACCAAACACTAATGAAGGGACCTAATTCAGACCACATTTCAAATATATTTTACTTTTTATGCTGGGAAGGCTGTTTTACTTCAAAATATTTGTCCTGAGGTAGCAGTGTGCTGACCAGTAGCCTGGACTATGCACAGGTCAGCAATCTTTTCTCGGATGGAAAGGGCTGGCACAAGAGAAAAATTATAGTGCTCCAACCACGAGATTGAGCTCTGGCCGGAAGTAAAGAGCAGGACCCACAGCAAATCTAAGCCTTTGGACTGAGCCAACACGGGGGCAGGAAAGAGAAGAGAAGGGGTGCAACGATGCACAGCCTCACAGGGAATGCATCTGCAGCTTTGGTCATAGGTTTCTTCACAGCAAAGATATTGGGGGAGCAATAGGGAAGCCCAACAAATATGACTAGATCAATCGTTTGCCTGAGAGTCTTAATTCCAAGGCTCTTCAGACAGAGGGAGTGACGCATTTGGTATATTCCCTGGTGTAGTCAAGAATCCTTCAGGAACAGGTAGGAGATTGAGTGTGTGTCTGGGAGACTTAATTGCACATATCCAAAAGTGTTGCAGAAAACAATAGGGGAAATGAGGCCTAAATAGGCCTCATTTTATTCAGCATAGGTGGAGATACTTACAAATAGACTTTCAAACAGAGACCTGGACAGTACAGTACCTCTAGCACTAAGTAGAGAGATGATCTCTGGAAAGGTCTTTTAGACTAAGATTATTATATACCAGTAACATTGGCAGAGGGTCCATTCCCTGCAGCACAAGGTATTGAACCCCAGAGGTTAAGAAAGGAATGTGAGACACTACATGTTAGAGTTTAAAGTCTAGATAAGGAGTTATGAGGCATATAAATCTGTCTTGAGCATTGAGAGTTTGGATATTAGTATAATTATGGTAGGAAATCAGAGCAAGAACATGAAGAATTCTGTGCTGACCTACTGTGGAGACTTCAAGGTTCTTAACTGGCTTCAGCACGGATATGTCTCCTGACATATACAATACTCTGAAGACAGAGCAAGCCACAGAGGATAAGGACGTGGGTGTGCCTGATAGGGGGTATAAGAATTACATGTCTGTGTGCACTGGAGTGGAGGTTGGTGGGGGCAAGAGTGAAACCAAGTGTCTTTCTATAATGTTTAGTAAGAGAGCGGGATCACTAGGTGAAAATATTATGGATTCTTTCTAGTTATTAATTCACCTTTGATAATTAGGATGTTTCCCATCCATATGATTGTTCTCCACATATCCTCTTGCCTGCTACTCCTTTTCCCATGATGGATTATGGTTATTGAAGCTCTTTGACATAGCAGACCACCCAGGTGAGCCTTCCTAGAGAGGGCCCATGATGATTATGATAATAATGCCATCTATGACAACAACAACTACTGTTACTGCGGTAGTAAAATGTCTATCGCTACCGCCACTATTTGCTGTTATTACTGATAATGTCATTGACAACATTACTACTGTCACCGCTACTACTCATACTATTATTGTTACTACTATTACTAGTACTACGGTTAACTACTATTATCCTCTACTATGATTAGCTTCAAGTAAGTATCTTCCATATGCCTGACAATATATTTGTCATTAAATATAAACTTTTGCCATTAAATATAAACTTTTACATTTATTTATTTATTTATTTATTTATTATTATTATTTTTTTTTGTGGTATGCGGGCCTCCCTCTGCTGTGGCCTCGCCCGTTGCGGAGCACAGGCTCCGGACGCGCAGGCTCAGCGGCCATGGCTCACGGGCCCAGCCGCTCCGCGGCATGCGGGATCCTCCCAGACAGGGGCACGAACCCAGTTCCCCTGCATCGGCAGGCGGACGCGCAACCGCTGCGCCACCAGGGAAGCCCTAAACTTTTACATTTATTTAATGGCACTACAATATAGATAATATCATACACATTTAACATTTAAGGTGGTGAAGTGGCTTGGCCAAAAGCATCCAGCTATTAAATATTTGAACCAGATTCCAATCCAGATTTTAGAGATTTCAAAATTCATTCCGTATCCACTCCACCATGCTGTCTCCCTATGGGAAAGCATCTTAGAATGCTCATTTCAATTGTGTTTACATTTTAATATCTTATATTTATAAGAAATCATTTAAAATTATTTATATTTTAGAATATTTAGAAAATTACAGGAAGCGCAGGACAAGAATTCCTTTTTTTGAGCCACTTGAGAGTAATTTGTCAGACTGATGCCCCATCATCTTTTATGTGTATTTCCTACAAATAAGGTTATCATTCTCCTCATAACCAATGCAATGATCAAAATAAGAAAATTAACATTGATACATTACTATCATTTAATCCTTAGACCCCATTCAAGTTTTGCTAATTGTCCCTATAATGTCTTGTATAGAAAAATGAATCAGCTCAGAATTACATGTTGCATTTAGCTATCATATCTCTTTATTCTTCTTCACACTAGAATTGCTTCTCGGTTCTTCCTTGATTTTTATGACCTTGATGCTTTTGAAGAGTTAGAAAGCAGTTATTTTGTAAAATGTCCCTCAGTTGAGGTTTGTCTGATGTTTCCTCATGATTAGATTCAGGTTATATTTTCTGATGAGACTATCACAAGAGTGATGTCATGTTTTCCTAATTGCATCCTATTAGGTGGCACACAATTTAGATTTATCCCACAAATGATGATGTTCACTTTGATCACTGACTAAGGTGGTACCTGCCAGGATTTTTTTCTATAAAGTAAATCTTCCTAGCACCCCTTGTAATTAATAAGTACTTTGTAGGGAGGTACTTTAAAACCATGTAAATTTCCTTTTTTTCAGCAATCTTTTCATTTACTCATGATTTCCTAACTTACTGAATGTAATATTCTGTTACTGTCATTATTCATTTTGACGCTGAAATTATTCCCAATTTCTCCAGTGGGAATCGTTTCAAAGTGGTTTCTGGATCTTTCTGACATAATCTAATCATTCTGTGACCTTTTGTTTGTTTGTTTGTTTCTGGAACAAGAAAGATCTTCTAGACTAATATATTCCCTGCCTCAGTTCTAGAATCAACTATTTCTCCAAGGAGCCTTGGTTTCTTTCGGTGGAGAATGACACTGAGAAGCCACGATCTGAGCACTAGGTCTGTTCAGTGTTGCTAAGGTTTTGCTGCTCCCAGCCTCTCAGTAGACAGAGCTAGGGAAGGTATATATAGGTGTGTGTGTGCGCGCGCGTGTGTGTATTTAATTTACATTTATATCTATTTCTTTATGTATCCATATGCATTGAAAACTTCAGGGTTCATTCTAGTTTTATTCCTTTCCATATTTGTAGTTCTCTTTGATACTTGGATGGCTTTACCCTTAACATAGTTACTCATTTAATCAACCCCCTCAATATAACCAGTCCCCCATCTCCAGTCTTACACCGATGCCCTCCTCACCTCACTTAGGTTCTGACTCATGCTGGGCTGCTCCCATAACTTATGCAGAACACACCTCTCCTCTCTCAACATCTGAAATACCCAGTAAAGCAACTTATTCAAGTATATATATACATGTCTATAACTTTAAATAATTATGGTCTACATTTTTTTCAGTACTTTTGAAAGAGTTGATTTAAGTAGTTTTATATTTAGCTTCTTTTAAAGAATTATTCTTCACTGTAGTACATATTCAGTTACATTAGTCTGGGGCAGGGGTTGGCCCTGTGGCCTAAATTCTGCCTGCAGCCTCTTAGTGTAGAACCCAGTAAGCTAAGAATGGTGAATAGATTTTTACATTTTTTAACAGTTGGAAAATATAAATAAATACATATATATGTATTTTTTTAAGAGTTGGAAATATATATATATATATATATATATATATATATATATATATATATATATATATATAACAGAGACCATACGTGACATGGAAATCCTTAAGTATTTACTATCTGGTTCTTCACAAAATATGTTTGCAAACCCTGACCTGGGGTATCTGACTGCTCTGTCACCTTGGCTGACTCATTTACCTGGAGGTAGTGACATAAAATGAAATGTTTGTGAGCTGCTTTAAGCCTCAAGGACTCTAAATAAGTTGCAAAGAACCATTGAAATTGCCATCTTACCAAAACAGAAATAATGAACAACTTGAAAAATCATCAGTGAGAAGAGGATAGTTCTAACGATAAAATCTAAGTCACCCCACTCCTTGTCTTAGATTAAACTTGCCAAGCTCCATTAGCCTCTGATTTGCATGGCCATTAGCGGAAGGCTGGCCTCCAGCACTATTTATTTCAATCAACATCCTCTTATGTAAACTCCTAATGCTTGATTATATGAGTTTGTACAAGTACAGAATTAATTGAGTATAACCCGTAATTCAAATTCAACATTAAGTCCATTTTGAACTAAAATATGATTGATTGCAAGAATTGCAGAACCCTGGAAGTAGAGTACTTCAACAGAACAGGGTCATTATTTTTGAGTTACATGCCAAATAGTAACAGAGTAGGAGGGCCAAATTGCCATCTTTGGACTATTGTAGTATCTGTTTATTAATGAACCTTGTGTATTTGGTTTACTGCTTTGTATTAGAAACCCTTAAGCCTGGTTTCTTAGAGGCAAAACTGCATTGTCTGCATTGTCTGGATTAAAAGAAGGAAATCTCATTTGTGTTAATACAAGGATAAGAGGAATGGACAGAAACAGTTCCAAAGCCCCACTAACAAAGGCACGCCTCACATAGTGTCCTTTCTTCACTGACACAAGAGAAAGAAAAGCTGCATTCATCATTGTTTACCAATTTAAGTGCATCAATTCTATTTTCCACATACTGTGACTTCCTTGCCTCAAAAAAAAAAAAAAGAAAAGAAAAGAAAAAAGAAATCTCTCCTTTCAAAGAAAGCTTTTAAATAGCTGCAGTCTGTTTTGTTTTTTTTTAGTTTCCTTTCTTACCCAAGTAGTGCCCAGACAGTTAGAGGTACATAAAGAAAAGGTAATGTGAGGGGGGAAAAGAAACAACAAAATATAAACGATTTTCACAGTGCCATGAATTCATATTCTATTGATATTATTAGTTTATATTCCCACTTAACAGTTTGGGCTAAAATGTGGGTTCCAGTATGATGCTGGTACTAATTGCCTTGAATAATTCAGGTTTTATCACTCTCCAGGGCTTCTCTGGAGCTGGGCTGCTGGAAGCCATATTTGGTACTTTGGAACCCCCATCCGATGATTCTCAAGGCTGCAGACTACACAGTGAGCTACCGTTACTTGACTTGGTAAGCTGGGAAAGCCAGGACAGAGGAGAAATTGGAGAACGTTACCCAGTTCGAGAAACCAACTGCTGTTCAGTGTGTTCCATATACACCAAGATTGGAATCTCACCTGGGTTTATGGATGACTGTTATATGTGCTCTTCTTTAACAAGGCTAGAGAAAGCTCTAATTGCACTTTTTGTTTTCTTTGGCTCAGGAGAAAAATTCTGAAGCTGCTGATGACTTGAAATAGGTCCTGGAGAGAATAAAGAAAGAAAATTAGAAAAAATATATATATATATTTTTAAAATACCTCACTCAATTGCCTTGTCTGCGTAATAACATTGAGCATGACTGTCACTCTGAAGACATATTAGCTCATTTAGGTAATTAGTGTGAGCAGCATGTTTCCCTACTTGTTCCATTCAATTATAGGGTTCTCACTTTGTCATTACTGGAGTGTCTTAATGTGACTTGTAATTAGTGTAATTACAATCCAATGTTAATTATATCTGCCACTTAGACATAATTTTATATAGTAATGGTCTCTAATCTCAATAACCTTATTATGTTGTTTATTCAAACAGGAATTAAGTCTTCTTTCATGCATCAAATATGGAGATTACAAAAAAGTACTGCTTGTGTCATTTTGGTAGTTATGACAAGGGAATCTCTGAAATAGCGAAATCATATTTGAGACAATGTCTGCATGTGCAAACAATTACAGCAGTTCCTCCCTGTTTCCAGAAATATGTCTGTGTGTCTCCAAATAACTGTGTGCAGAGGCAGTTTGAGCCTTGACTTGCTCATGAATTCTGGGAAGAACTAATGTGTATATATCTAGAAGCCTAGCTCAGTGGTTCAGTTTATTAGTATACCAAATACACTCATGGCTGACCATTTCATGGACCATTGCTCTGAGTAACTAACCATTGTATACAATATAATAATATCACCTCATATTTGAAGAGCACATTATCTTTTAAAGTGCTTTTAAATATATTATTTCAGTTAACCTTGAAAACAACTTTGCGGAAGTAGCAATGGCAGGTATCAGATCATTTGAATAGACTGGGAAAATAAAATAAAGACCATGTTCACTTAGCCAGGGTAGTGTTGCTAATCAAAAGGCAATTTAGCAGAGGAGTTAATAGCTTGGGCTCCAGAGTTAGATTTCTAGGTTTTGAATCCCAGCAACTGCACTTAGAAGTTCAACACCCTTGTGCAAGTTCTTAACCCTTCAATCCCTCAGTGTCCTCTTCTGCATAACAGGACTAACAACAGTATCTACTCCAGAGGGTGGTCACAGGATTAGATGGGCAATATAGAAAAAGCCTAAAACAGTTCTTGGCACAAACTAAAAACTAAATAAATACAGCCTGCTATTATTGTTACTCTCGAAAGCACTCTCACATCTTGATTTGTGACTTGAAGTTTTTTCCCATAAACCACATGATTTCCTTATAGATTTTCTTTTGCTAATTACTAATTAAAGGTTTGATCTATACACTGCATGGTTTTGTGTACATACAGTATATTCATTTAGAAATAGATAACCCTGACCCAGTACAATTTAATAAAGCTGAAATAAAAAATCCTTTGGCTAACTCATCTGTTATAAGAATACAATACTAGTATGAAGTTCCTTGGGAAAAGATTCAGTGGTTTTATTACTCTATACAAGCATCAACACTTCCTATTCCTGACATACTCAGAGTGGTACTACTTGTGACTCTAGAATTTCATGAATCCTTGAAAACTTAACAGGGTCAAATGCAACAGCAAATGTGAAGTATTCTTTACACTAACACCTACAAAAATGTTAGTTTTATTTATTTAATAAATCTCAGTATCTGTATTTTCAAAGAAATATTGTCAGAATATTACAATTTACAAATTTGCCTGTGGAGCTTTTTCGTTTCCCTTAAGCTCAGGTTATTTTCCTAATTTTCCAGAAACAAATAGCTTGCGTACCAAGTTTTGAAGTGATTTGGCCTCTTTGGACCTATGATCCCTTCTCTGACAAAGCTGGCAAAGGTGGATATTCCCATAATCCATTCAGTAATAAACAAGAAGATGGTTTTTGCTGCTAACTTCTCTCAGTTAAAAACAACATCAAGGCACCAACATATAGTATCTGGCTATGGATTTTTAGACCATTTTTAAAGTTCTCAGGTAGGGGAAATATTAGCTCTTGAAGTGTGCTCTGAGCTCAGAGAAAGTTAGGCCTGCTGGAGTTTATAGCAGTATAATAAACACAACCGGATGGGAAATCTTTGGAATGTGCACTACTGCCAGAGAACTAGTCATTAAATATTGAACTAGTCATTAAATATTAACTAGCAACTTTTCTGACTTTTGTTTTATTTATAATTATTTACATGCAGTGTTGGGACATTTTTGCCAAAGAGACAAAGAACACAAAAAGATGTCAATTTCTCCATCTTTCAATACTTCCAGTAACTACAATGACCCAGGTTTAACCTTCAGTTAAATGTGTGGATGAATTCTCACTTCCAGACCAAGCTTTCACAATGAGACATTAGGTTTTAATGTTCTCAACAGCACAAAGACGGCAGCCACTTCAAGTTGCACTTGGGTGAAGAGCTCACAAGCTCTTCAAGCCCATGCTCCAAATTAGACAATGTTGTCCTTCAGACTGCTTCTCCTAGGGTCCCAGTTTCCTCCACTATTGTCTGGAAGCATTTCTCCAGAGTATTACTGGGGAGTGGCTGAAGATGTGGAGGCAGCATTCCCATCAGGAAACTTCCACACTGGGGGCAGGAAGCCAAGGTACGAAATGTCCTTGGTCAGAAGTTAGTGACATACTTCCATTCTTGATCCCAGAACTGGCTAACTTTGTTACCTTTAACTGGTCACTTGACCACCTTACATCTTACTATTCCCATCTGAAATTAGCTCCCCTCTCAATCATTTTCCCGATATTCTATGAGGACAAAATACAAAATTAAATCAAATTTATTGAATACTGTATGTTTCAAGAAATAAATATGAGTTCCTAATAATGATGATTTCATAGGTGAGGGAGTTATCTGAGAAGCCAAAACAATGTTTGTTTAAACTGAAGGCAAGAGCTTGGAATTTTTACATAAGTAGACATTTTAAGAACAGGTACAGTAGGGCTTTGGAATCAAACAGTACTGGGTTGAAATCCAGACCTCACTACTTCCCAGCTACGTGACCTTGGGCTAGTCATTCAACCTCATTAAGATATAATCTCTTTATCTGTAAAGTAGTTACAATAACAGCATTTGTGAGGGCTATCATGAGGATTATATGAGGTAATGAATGTAATGAATCAGCAGGTTCTGGACTCAAAGCATGGTGACTGTTATTTATTAGAATAGGCCATGGTGAAGAACATCAGTTTTATGCTACTTGTGATAGGAAACAATAGGAAGGTGTTAAAATATGATATGTTTTATATTTTCAGAAGATCAACTCTGTGTTGAAGAAAATGGAGTATAGAATGGTAAGAGGCTACAGAGGGAAAACCACTGGAGGACTGACTATTGTCCAGATAAGGGAAAATGATATACAATATGTGGATTTTTGCAGTGGAAATGGTGACAGGTGAAAAAATGCAGGCTGTATAGGGGACGTCCCATCAAGTTGACTCTGATGGATTGGCTGTGGGATGTGAGAGAAAAGAATCCAGGTTTTGAGCCTGAAAGTTGGGTGGATGGTAGTGTGATGGAGCAGATACTGTGGTGTGCTGCCCAAATCTTTCCCTTCTACATTCAGGAAAGGCACTCATTCCTTTAGCCTCTGGGAATATTGGCTGCTGGTTGTTCATAGCCAAGTCCCTCACCAGAAATTGCTTTCTGGGGAAAGTTGCAGCCTTGTCCAAAGTTGAAAATCCTCTTTAGAGACAGCTCCTACCCAAACAATGGTTGATAATGGCCTAAAAAGTCTTGGCCCCATTAGAATGTGGGACAAAATTCAGAACAATTCTAAAATGCCACCCCAGCTATAGAGCTCCCTACAGACACATCTGAAGCCTTTTTGCGTAATGCAGCTCAGCTTCTCTCACTGCCCAATCTTTTTTTTTCCCATTAAAAAAAAACTTTTTTATCTTGAAATAATTATAGATATACAGGTATTGCAAAGATAGTACAGAGAGGTTCCATGCATCTTTCACCCATTTTCTCTCAATGGTTACGTCTTACGTAATGATTAATATAATATCATAACCAGAAAAATCAATGTTGGTACAAAGTGTGTATATTCTTATGTTGTTTTTTCACAGACATAGCAATAGTAATGGGTAGATTCCTGTAACCACCACCACAATCAAGATATAGATTTATATCATCACTACAAAGATCTACTGGTGTCATCACTTTACCACTTTGAATGAATGTAGAAACCTTACCCCCTGTTATGGACTGAATGTTTGTGTCACCCCAAAATCCCTGGGTTGACATCCTAATCCCCATCTCACTTCCCAATCTTGCTTCTTACTCCCTTACTGGTGTTATTCCAGAAAGTCCTCCCAATAACCTCCTTTACACAGATCTCTGCTTCAGAGTCTATTTTAAGGTATACGACCTAAAACAATTTGGGTTTGTCGTGGTCCTTACAAGCAAAATCTAAAATGGGATTTTGGACTGGATCACCTGTTGGCAGGCTGGAGATGTGAATCCTGACACTGATAGACACCGATAGCTAATGTGGCATGCTATAGTGGTGCAATTGTTAAAATTGTCATAGATGGTGATCTGGGATGAAATTCTGGTGGAAGGAAATGCACTGCTGGGACACTAGATCAAGTAACTGAGGGGTTCAGGACTATGACTTTGGATGACCATTTCTCGAAACTGTCAGTTAACTGGACAAGTTAATGAAAGTTTGAGGTTAACTGATTACCAACTTTAAAAAACAATAAAACATAAAAGCTAGGGGACATTTTTGGCAGAATGTAAAGAGATATTCATCAATCAAAGCTGAAGGGCAGAAAAGGTGAGTATTAAACCCATAATTAGAGTGGAAGATTGGCAGAGCCCCAGAGAAGATGGAATTCCCAACCACAGCAAATCTGGTCACCATAGTCCAGGTTCTGATTGAAAAGGTGTAGGACCCTGAGAGGTAGGAGGGGACTATATGGGTTAATGTACTCACACATCAAATTCCCAGGTTTCCCTGCATAAGTGGCCTCTCCTCACTGTTAAAGGTGTGTGCCCACTCTTGCTTAATAATCACACAAAGGTATCTATCTTGCAAGACAAGCGGGGACGAGGAAGAAGGGGAGGGGGAGGGGGAGGACGAAGAAAGTAGTATATGCTGAAGGACCTCCAGTACCTAACCAGCATATCCCAACAGAAACAGAGAAAGTATATATAGGAATAGATTCTGAGAATGCTGGGATGGCGGGGGGGGTGAGGGGGTAGGGAGTGGTGCAGAATATAAGGCTGGAAAAGGGAAAATTTATTGATAGGGAAGCACTATCCTGTGATAAGATTTAATACTATATCCATATTAGTCAGGGTTCAACAAGAAGCAGAACCAATAGAAATGTCTATCTACCACACACACACATATGTACATCTATATCTATATCTATATAGATATAAAGATATAGATACAGATATTGATGTCTTTTTAAATTTTTTTTTTAAAGAATTGACTTACACAATGATGGGGGCTGGTTACGTGTATTTGAATTCATAAGGCAGGCCATCAGGAAAGCAAGAGCAAGTGCAAAATGAAACTCTTGGGCACAGGCCCAAGCTGTCATCCATAATTACTTCCCTCTCTATGAAAGCTTCATCCATAACTACTTCTCTCTCTTTAAAGATCTGCTTTAAAGGTCTTCCAAATGAATAGCCTCCCTTACTTAAAGTCAACTGTTTAGGAACGTTAATTATATCAGCAAATTTCCTTCACAGTAACACCTAGATTAGTGTTAATTGAATAACTTGGGACTGTAGCATAACCAAGTCAACACATCAGAAAACTCATAACCAATCGTTTCTTAGTTATGACACCAAAAGCAAAAGCAATAAAATAAAAAATTAGATAAATTTAACTTCATTAAAATGAATAACTATGTGCTTCAAAGGATACCATGAAAAAAATGCAAAAGACAACCCTCAGAATGGAAGAAAATATTTGCAAATCATATATCTCAATAGCAACTTGTATCTAGAATCTGTAAAGAATTCTTAAAACTTAACAGTAAAAGAAAACCCAGTCTAAAAGTGGGCAAAAGACCTGAATAGACATTATGAGTTTTTTGAAGATGATATACAAATATTGAAACAATTGTACACTATGCTTTGTTATCCATTAGTAGCCTAGCTCATTGTCATCACTGTTTGCCTCATTCTAGTCTTTTGTTACAATGAGAAAAACTTTTACTTTCCCCTGGACACTTATTGCCTGTCCTTAGATTGTGATGGGTTCACCTTGCTCCCCACTCTAACAATCTTATCCAGAAGCATCAAAGCTCACCATGAAATTTTACCACTCTTAGATTAGCTAGCTAGGATGTTATACACTTTGGAAACCACCAGTGATAGAAATCTCAGCTCATCGGTATCTTGCAAACCTTGAATCTCATCTTGTTTCTGTGAAATCCTACTCTCCCTACCTTGTCAGAAATATACAAAACCCAGAAAGAACTCCAAATCACATTTCATGACACCTCCCTCTTCCTCTATGATTTTCTTTCATCTATTCTGGTGAGAGTTTTTGCCTGTTGTACCCTGCTCAATCAAGCTATTTCCCTAGTAAACTTTCTCTTCCAGGTAAATCAGAGTGTTATCTTCTCTTTCTAAATGCTGATTTTTTTTCTAAATGTCCTGCTTATATCCTAAACAATTACAAATGTCTAAAAATGGAATAGTGACATGAAATCCTGAGGAAGAACAGACCTATCGATTTTAATATTGGGAGGTTTATATGTTAATGATGAGGTAGGAAAAATTGCTTTGATTTATGTTTATTTGCCTCATAGACTTTGTCAAAACATTAAATAATAAACAGTTTTAGGGAATTCCCTGGCAGTCCAGTGGTTAAGAACTCTGTGTTTTCACTGCCAAGGGCCCAGGTTTGATCCCTGGTCAGGGAACTAAAATCCTACAAGAAAGCTATGGGGCAAAAAAAAAAAAAAAAAAAAAAAATTGTTTTTTTGTTTATTGAGCACCTATTGTGTGTACTATAGTTGTAAGTGTTAAAGAATCCTTGAGCTCATAAAATTTATTTACAGTTTAGTCAGAGAGACCAAAGTTTTATGAACAAAAGTAAATAAGTGTAGCCCCATATGTGGAAAATAAAATTATATCGAGTCAAAACGACAACTCACAGAATGGGAGAAAATACTTGCAAATGATGCAACCAACAAGGGATTAATCTCAAAAGTATACAAACAGCTCATGCAGCTCAATGTAAAACAACAACAACAACAAAAACAATCAAAAAATGGGCAGAAGATCTAAATAGACATTTCTCCAAAGAAGACACGCAGATAGCCAAAAAGCACATGAAAAGATGCTCAACATCACTAATTATTAGAGAAATGCAAATCAAAACTACAATGAGGTATTGCCTCATACAGTCAGAATGGCCATCATCAAAAAGTCTACAAACAATAAATGCTGGAGAGGGTGTGGAGAAAACGGAACCCTCCTACACTGTTGGTGGGAATGTAAATTGGTACAGCCACTATGGAGAACACTATGGAGGTTCCTTCAAAAACTAAAAATAGAGCTGCCATATGATCCAGCACTCCCAATCCTGGGCATATATCTAGAGAAAACCATAATTTGAAAATATACATACACCCCAATATTCATTGCAGCACGGTTTACAATAGCTAAGACATGGAAGCAACCTAAATGTCCATCAACAGATGAATGGATAAAGATGTGGTACATATATACAATGGAATATTACCGAGCCATAAAAAAATAAAGTAATGCCATTTGCAGCAACATGGATGGACCTAGAGGTTATCATACTAAGTGAAGTAAGACAAATACCTTATGATATCACTTATATGTGGAATCTAAAACGATAATACAAATGAACTTATTTACAAAAGAGAAACAGACTCGCACACTTCATAAACAAACCTATGGTTGCCAAAGGGAAAAGATGGGGGGGTGGATAAATTAGTAGTTTCAGATTAACATATACACACTACTATATGTAAAATATAAATAATCAAAAAGGACCCACTGTATAGCACAGGGAGCTCTACTCAGTGTTCCGTAATAACCTAAATGGGAAAAGAATCTGAAAAAGAATGGATATATGTGTATGTATATCTGAATCACTTTGCTGTGCAACTGAAACTAACACAACATTGTAAATCAACTATACTCCAACATAAAATAAAATTTTTTTTAAAAGCATCAGAATCACTGTGTTCTTGGTCTGGACTCCTTAGAAACTTAAGCAAGTCGCATAATTCTTCTGTTTTCCTGCACACTAAAATTAGAGATCATATCTACCCTGACTATCTCACAGAAGGAAATAAGATAATTTGTGTGAAATTGCTTTGAAATGTAAAGTACCATATAGGGTAAGGTATTAAGTTAAATAGCAGTACAATGCACCTTATCACAAAATGCCCATCCTTGAAAGAGACAAGTGTTTAGGAATTCAGGGTCAGAGAAGGCTTCACAGAAGATGTGGGACTGCTGGAAATACATGGTATTTAGATGGGCAATAGTAGGGCATTGGACAGGGACAGGAGGTGGAGTAAAAACCTGATGTAGCAAATGCCCTCTTCCCACAGATATGCTCTTACTTAGCAGGGCAGAAGAATTGTGGAGAGAAGTAGCAGAAATAAAGGTTACAAAGGAGGATGAGGATCAAATGTGGATAGTAAAGTCATATAAGGGACACACACACATAACATAGAAATATGTATATGTATATATAACAGTACAAATATATATATATATATATATATATATGTAATAGTACAAACTTTAGACTAGACATATAAGCAAAATGAGAAGAACCATTGCCCATAATCTTACCATGCAGAGTAAACCTCTGGTAATTTTGTCTTACATCCTTCTAGATATGTTCCTTGTTTATGTAAAACACTTTCTCCATAATCTGTGATTTATTGTATGTATCTTCAGCATGTTGTGGTATCTGGTAGATAGACGGTATACACAGAATAAATCTTTACTGAACTGAATGGAAGCTTTCTGACTCATTTCTGTATGAAGTTTGGTTAAATGTTTTGATTTTTCTCTTTAAAATTGAAGTTTGAAATGATTGGGTTTTTCTCTTAGGGTTTATTTTGCTAAGCTAAAATCATTGAAGTAACATCTACTTTGCATTTTATCAACTCTCCTTCTGATTATATTGATGCTGTGGTTGAAATCCAGTCATTTGTATTGACTTTGAATAATTATATATTGTTCCATTCCCATTTCTTTAAAGTACAGGTTGCTTCATGATTGATCTGGGGAATTAGGCGGCTACAGGTCAGTTCTTTATGTGGGTAGAAATCTAATGGGTATTTTCTTATTTTTTCTTACTTATTAAACAAACATGTAGTTAACATTTTTAGAAAATGTATAAAGTATAATAAAAAAGTTTAAATCTTTTATAATTATATAACCCAGAGATAACCATATTAACAGACATAAGTGGAATAAAATGCATTTTAGACTTGAAAAAGTATAGATTGATAGACACTGTGAAATATGTTTTCCTCTCAAGGCAGTAGCAGTATAGTCAGTGGGTTCAGAATTAAAGCATTAGGTTGAATTAATTTATTCTCATATCTGGCATTCAGATATATATATGGTTGGTATCCCCACATATCATAGATAGATAGATAGATATAGATATATAGATACAGATATGGATACAGATATCTACCTGTTTAACAAATTTAACAAATTCACTTCCTTTAATCCCTCTGCAAGAGTACCAAACAGGGGTTTCTGAAAGTCCCAGGTCTTTACCTATTTGTTTGACAGGTACATTCAGATTAGCCCTTATATTAGAAAATAATCAGAAAACAACTACCTCAAAAAGATAATAAATAAGAATGGGTTATTATTTTCACACTGTTTGAATTTCTTGAAGGCACCTGTGAAAAATGCAAAGATTTACCCACCCAAAATCTCCCTCTAATTTCAGATTATGAAGAGATCTGAGAAACGGTACTTCTGGGATCTATTGAAATCTCACCATTCAGGCAGTTGCCTCTTCTTTCAACCACAAAACTGACTACAACAAATGCATTCCATTTCAGACAGACTCCAAAATAATCAGGCATCCCTAGAACCAATTAAGAATCCTGCTTTCATTTTTACACTTTGCCAGAAACAATCCTATGGTGGCTCAAGGCACAGTTCCATGTGTATCACGTTTCATAAATCTTTTTATATAGCTTAAATAAAATTTAAGTGAACATGAGAGGCATTCTAGAAGGGAAAGAAATAACAAAATAAAAAAACAAAATTTTAGGAATATTTAGAGGGGGAAACAACTGTCCCAACTACCACAATTTCCTAATGAGATTAATAGGCCAATTGTGCACATATGTATGCAAGAGTACATGTAGATACGTAAGGGCAGGTATCATATACATACACATAACAGCTTAAACTCTGTCCCATCACTAACTGATAGATTGGTCTCTTTTTCACACTGTGACTGCCTATTGAAGTCAATACTACTTTACTTTCCAAGGCAATCAAAGTATGTATTACCTTGCCATCCTTGCAAAACGATAGGTCAGTGAAAGTATTCCGAATTCACTACACTCTAAGGAAGCTCCAAATCCCTAAGAAAGGAAGACAGTATTAATAATAATGATAACTAGTGTCTTAATTGCATTGTGCTAAGTGTTTAATAGATGAATTCTCCCAGAAACACTATGCAGCAGATGATAATATCATCCTTACTTTACAGATGGCAAGACTAGGGACTAGACCGTTTACGTAACATGGACAGGGTCACAAAGCTAGAAGTGGTGGAAATAAGACTGAATCCAAGGTTTTAAGTGCTATGCAGAGTTGTTTCTGATGAGAAGAGAAGGAAAACAAATATCTGTTATGAACTATCCCAGAGCAACATAGATGGCCTCCACCTAAAAATAATCAAAATACTTTAAAAAATTCTTACACACACACAAAAAAACTACCTGTGTTATGATGAAAGTACTACCTTTTGCTTACAGCCAGTGTATTAACTTTGCTAGCTAACTTCAAAAACTGGAGTTATACATGAGATATATGCTGACTGACTAGCTCTCCAAATACTTTTGAATCAATGGTTTTCAAACTCAAAACTTTAAGGATTATGGCTCAGTAAGAACTTTCACTGTTTCCCCTTCCTTCTTTCCTTCAGCCAGCCAAAAAAAAAAAATTTATAATTTTTCTTCTGTTTCTATCCTTTATTGGAAGCACAGAGTCTTAACCACTGGACACCAGGGAAGTCCCAAAACTGTATTAAATGCCCTTTAAAGTCAGACACTGTTAATTACTGGGCTGCTTCAATAAACAAATCAAGATCTCTGCTCTTAAGATTATAATCTAGTGGGAAAGACAAGACAATAAAAAGCAATTTCAATTCTGTGTAAAAAGGTATGATAAGCTCTAAGTATGGATAAATCAACCTGATATTTAGGATGGTGTCCCTGATCCAAGCTTTTTGTAGGGACCATAGAAGCATTTATGTTGAAGGTCATTTCTAACCTAAGAACCAAAGATAATGACAAGTTAACTCGTTGATGTGAAAATGTAAGGACAGCTAAAGAAATCAGAAATGATATCTGTGACATAAAAATCAATTAGAAAAACCATACTCTCAACGGAAAACCAGCTAAACACATAAACAGGCAGTCTTCAGAAAAAGAAATCAAAATAGACAATAAACATATAACAGAAATGCATACGCTGGGCTTCCGTGGTGGCTCAGTGGTTGAGAGTCCGCCGCCGATGCAGGGGACACGGGTTCGTGCCCCGGTCCAGGAAGATCCCACATGCCGTGGAGCAGCTAGGCCCGTGAGCCAGGGCCGCTGAGCCTGCGCGTCCGGAGCCTGTGCTCCGCAACGGGAGAGGCCACAACAGTGAGAGGCACGCGTACAGCAAAAAGAAAAAAAAAAAAAGAAATGCATACCTGACTCATAATTAAAGAATGCAAATCAAAACAAATATACAACCGTATTTCACACATCAGATCAGCAAAGTGTAGAGTGCGATGATAATGCTAGCAAGCTCATATATTTTGAGCAAGAATATGAAACTGTAAGGAGTGCAACAAGGCAATAGTTATGAAAGCTATAAATTAAAAATGAAGGTACCCTACCATCTCAGTCCTAAGAAATTAATGCCACTTCTACACTTACAAGAATTTATTCAAATATGCATTTTAAAATGTTCATTAAAACATGTTTGTAATGGCTAAAGCTGAAAATAACAAAAGCAACTATCAATATAATTCTGGTTAAATAAGTGTTGGCAAGTCCACTTGTTATGTGCTGAGCTGTGTCCTCCTCTAAAATTCACATATTGAAGCCCTAACACCCAGTACCTCAGAATATGACTGTAGGACCTTTTAAGAGGTAATTAAGTTAAAATGGGGTCATTAGGGTGAGCCGTAATCCAATATAACTGGTGTCCTTATAAAGAGGAATTAGGACACAGACAACACAGACAGAGAAACCACATGTGAAGACATAGCAAGAAGGTGGTTATCTGCAAGCCAAGGAAAGAGACCTCTGCCAACAGAGGTCAGAATTACCAAAACACATTGAAGGAAGGGCATCCATGGAGCTGGGGCTTAGAGCTCTGAGGAGGAAGCACCTCTGGGTTGATACTGGTGCTTCTAAGCTAGGAGGAAGAACCCTGTGGGTCTGAGACACGGAACGAGGGCCAAATCACCCCTTAGGCAATGTGGGCACAGTGCCTAGGCCCAAAGTACTTTTAGGGGACCATGAGACTGTTTTGATTTGTTTTAAAATCATAAGAATGAACTTTTAGGTCAATGAAAATGTTTTTATAAATAACATTAATGTATTTGCCTTTATACTAATACCATCAGAAAATATAGTTTTAAAATTTTCTTATGGTAGAAGGAACCCACAAAGGCATAATGGTCCAGGGCCCACAAAAATTATAATGTGGTCCTTCCCAGATTTCTAAGAAGTGGCTGCCTGAGGTGGTACTTGTGTCTCTGAGGGGTAGCAAGGAGTGAGTTGTGGGCGTGTTGGAAAACTGAAAATTGGAATCAATTGCCGCTACTGAAACTAACTGCTACTATCAAAAGAAAGAAGTGATGCTGGAGAGAGAGACGGAACAGAAAGAAAATAGGAAAATGGATTAAAGACCTAAATGTAAGGCCAGAAACTATCAAGCTCTTAGAGGAAAACATAGGCAGAACACTCTATGACATAAATCACAGCAATATCCTTTTTGACCCACCTCCTAGAGAAATGGAAATAAAAACAAAAATAAACAAATGGGACCTAATGAAACTTAAAAGCTTTTGCACAGCAAAGGATACCATAAACAAGACCAAAAGACAACCCTCAGAATGGGAGAAAATATTTGCAAACGAAGCAACTGACAAAGGACTAATATCCAAAATTTATAAGCAACTCTTGCAGCTCAATAACAAAAAAACAAACAACCCAATCCAAAAATGGGCAGAAGAACTAAATAGACATTTCTCCAAAGAAGATATACAGATCGCCAACAAACACATGAAAGAATGCTCAACATCATTAATCATTAGAGAAATGCAAATCAAAACGACAATGAGATATCATCTCACACCGGTCAGATTGGCCATCATCAAAAACTCTAGAAACAATAAATGCTGGAGAGGGTGTGGAGAAAAGGGAACCCTCTATACAGAGTGAAGTAAGTCAGAAAGAGAAAAACAAATCCCGTATGCTAACACATATATATAGAATCTAAGAAAAAAAAAAAAAGGTCATGATGAACCCGGGGCTAAGATGGGAATAAAGACACAGACCTACTAGAGAATGGACTTGAGGATATGGGGAGGGGGAAGGGTAAGCTGTGACAAAGTGAGAGAGTGGCATGGACATATATACACTACCAAACGTAGAATAGATAGCTAGTGGGAAGCAGCCGCATAGCACAGGTTGATCAGCTCAGTGGTTTGTAACCACCTAGAGGGGTGGGATAGGGAGGGTGGGAGGGAGCGAGATGCAAGAAGGAAGAGACATGGGAACATATGTATATGTATAACTGATTCACTTTGTTATAAAGCAGAAACTAACACACCATTGTAAAGCAATTATGCTCCAATAAAGATGTTAAAAAAAAAAAAGAAAGAAAGAAAATAGGAATAGGAATAGAAAGAAAATAAGGAGGACACTCTTTGTCCTCCAGCCTTCCATTCTCCTTCTACTACCCCTATTGGCAGAGATTAATGGGAAATCAGGGAAAGAGGTGGACAGCACATGGAAAGGAAAACCATGGTCTACAGAGTTCCAGTCCCAGCATCATAAAGGAGTATAGAAGGGTAGGTCTGAAACTGAGAGACAATAAATTACTGGCACATCCACATAATGGAGTAATATACAACTATGAACAAGAATTAGATGATTCTGTGTGTGTTAATACAAACAATATCCAAAATATACTATGACATGTTAAATCTAAATGCACACTGGTAGTGAGTAAAATAGAATAATATATAATAATAAATATAGATATATAGATAGATAATTAGATAGATAAATATTTCAATTCCTCACCCTGCAAGAAACTCAACAAAACTTTCAGTGGTGGTTAAATTTAGGGAGTTTGACTAGACTGAGGATGGTGGCTTTCATTTTTATTTGATTCTTTTTGTATCATGTGAAATTTTCTTAATTTGCATTTGTAGCTTTGTTAGTTTGCTTTAATATCAAAAGATGTTATTTGGATAGTTGGGTTATATCCTTTTCTATTTCCTTTTAAAATCATGTGCATTAAAAATTAATAACTACTATTTAATGATGATAAAGTTCTAAAAAACATTTTTCAGGAATCTTTCAAAGAAGTACATCTATTTGGTCTTCTCTTTGATTTCATCTCCCATCTGTCTCCTCATATTTCCCTCCAAAGAAATTGAACTCCTTTCAGATTTTAAAGCATGTCTCTATCTCCTCTTATCAGTCCCTTCTTTAGCTGACTCCAGCTATTCAAGCTATTCAAGTTAATACCACTTTCTCAGGAAACCTTCCATGATTTCTTGTTTAGTTCATTTGACCAATATGTGTTTTCAAAGTCCCTGAACTTTTTTCTTGTAACATTTACTACACTTCTGTTTTGCTATTTGTTTAATAACAGTTTTCTTTATTAGACTATAAGAAGCACTGTGACAGCAGGGGCTGTACCTTCCTTGTTCACCTAGAAAATTGACTGGTTCTCAATAAATAATGGGGTGGGTTATGGATAGAAGAATGTAACCACCATATTATAGAACTACGTACTGATAAACTAAAATTACTTTATTAAAAGCATGAACGGAGCATGGATTAGTTTCTTTTTTGTTTTGTTTTTTTTTTTAGAAAATTAAGATGGGGAATAGTATTTCATATTTTTAATCAGAGCTTTTTTATGACATTTTATTTACAAAACAACTCATACTTTGGGACTCAGATAAAACAAAACACAAATTTTTAAATCCACGCAACTATTTCTAAATTTTAACGGGTATTTATGCTTGTGGGTGAACCTCAATGCCTAAAACTACAACAATTTATTCATTGATTGGCCCTAATACATTCAGTTTAGCAATATAAAAGCTCTGGTACCTTTTAAAATTTAGATGGCTTTTTTTGAAACAGTATGCAAATTAGTTCTCAATTATTTTAATATTATCAGGAATTTAAAAATTTTTTATTTATTTTTATTTTTTAATGTAATTTTTATTTTATATTTGGGATATAGTTGATTTACAATGTTGTGTTAGTTTCAGGTGTACAGAAAAGTGATTCAGTTATACATATCCATATATCCATTCTTTTTCAGATTCTTTTCCATTATAGGTTATTACAAGATATTGAATATAGTTCGCTGTTGTTATACATATCCATATATCCATTCTTTTTCAGATTCTTTTCCCATATAGGTTATTACAGAATACTGAGTAGAATTCCCTGTGCTATACAATAGTTCCTTGTTGATGATCTCTTTTATACATAGTAGTGTACATATGTTAATCCGAAACTCCTAATTTATCCCTCTTCCCACGTTTCCCCTTTGGTAACCATAGGTTTGTTTTCAAAGTCTGTAAGTCTTTTTCTGTTTTGTAAATAAGTTCATTTGTATCATCTTTTAGATTCCACATATAAGAGATATCATATGATATTTGCCTTTGTCTGACTTACTTCACTTAGTACAGTAATCCGTGTCCATCCATGTTGCTGCAAATGGCATTATTTCATTCTTTTAAAAAATGGCTGAGTAATATTCCATTGTATATATGTACCACAACTTCTTTATCCATTCATCTGTCAAATGGTTATTTAGCTTGCTTCCATGTCTTGCCTGTTGTAGATAGTGGTGCAATGAAAGTTGGGGTGCATGTATCTTTTTGAATTATGGTTTTCTCTGTATATATGCCCCAGAGTGAGATTGCTGGATCATATGGTAGTTCTATTTTTAGTTTTTTAACTTAAACTCCATACTGTTCTCCACAGTGGTTGTATCAATTTACATTCCCACCAACAGTGTAGGGATGTTCTCCACACCCTCTCCAGCATTTATTTTTTGTAGATTTTTTGATGATGGCCGTTCTGACATGTGTGAGGTGATGCCACATTGTAGTTTTGATTTGCATTTCTCTAATGATTAGTGATGTTGAGCATCTTTTCACGTTCTTTTTGGCCATCTGCATTTGTCTTTGGAGAAATTTCTATTTAGATCTTCTGCCTATTTTTTGATTGCATTGTTTGTTTTTATTGATATTGAGGTGCATGAGCTGTTTGTATATTTTGGAGGTTAATCCCTTGTCAGTCTCTTTGTCTGCAAATATTTTCTCCCAGTCTATGAGTTGTCTTTTCATTTTGTTTATGGTTTCTTTAGCTGTGCAATAGCTTTTAAGTTTAATTAGGTCCTATTTGCTTATTTTTATTTTTATTTTCATTACTCTAGGAGGTGGATACAAAAAGATATTGCTGTGATTTATCTCAAAGAGTGTTCTGCCTATGTTTTCCTGTATGAGTTTTAGAGTATCCGGTCTTACATTTAGGTCTTTATTATATTGAGGTAGGTTCCCTCTATGCCCACTTTCTGGAGAGTTTTTATCATAAATGGGTGCTGAATTTTGTCAAAAGGTTTTTCTGCATCTACTGAGATAATCTTATGGTTTTATTCAATTTGTTACTGTGGTGTATCACACTGATTGATTTGTGGATACTGAAAAATCCTTGCATCCCTGGGATAAATTCCACTGGATCATGGTGTATGATCCTTTTAATGTATTATTGGATTTGGTGTGCTAGTATTTTGTTGAGGATTTTGTATCTATATTCATCAGTGATATTAGCCTATAATTTCCTTTTTTGTGGTATCTTTGTCTGGTTTTGTTATCAGGGTGATGGTGCCCTTGTAGAATGAGATTGGGAGTGTTCCTTCCTCTGCAATTTTTTGGAACAGTTTGAGGAGAGGTGTTAACTCTTCTCTAAATGTTTGATAGCATTCACCTGTGAAGCCATCTGGTCCCGGACTTTTGTCTGTTGGAAGTTTTTAAATCACAGCGTCAATTTAAGTACTGTGATTGGTCTGTTCATATTTTCTATTTCTTCCTGGTTCAGTCTTGGAAGACTGTACCTTTCTAAGAATTTATCCATTTCTTTTAAATCTTTTTTCTTTTTTTTTTTTTGGTTGTGTTGGGTCTTAGTTGTGGCACATGTGATCCCTTCATTGAGGCATGTGGGATATGTTGTTGTGGCTGTGGGCATCTCTCTAGTTGTGGTGCATGGGCTTCTCTCTAGTTGTGGCATGCAGGCTTCTCTCTAGTAATGGCATGCAGATTTTTCTCTCTCTAGCTATGGTGCGTGGGCTCCAGGGCGCATGGGCTCTGTAGTTTGTGACACACAGGCTCTCCCATTGAGGCACTTGAGCTCTACTTCTGGCGCACAGGTTTAGTTGCCCCACAGCATGTGGGATCTTAGTTCCCTGACCAGGGATCACACCTGTGTCCCCTGCATTGGAAGGCAGATTCTTTACCACTGGACCACCAGGGAAGTCCCTGTCCATTTCTTCTACGTTTTCCATTTTATTGGCATACAGCTGCTTGTGGTAGTCTCTTACGATCCTTTGTATTTCTGTGGTGTCCATTGTAACTTCCCCTTTTTCATTTCTAATATTATTGATTTGAGCCCTTTCCTTTTTTCCTTGATGAGTCTAGCTAAAGGTTTATAAATTTTGTTTATCTTTTCAAAGAATCAGCTTTTAGTTTCATTGGTCTTTTGTTTTCTTCATCTCTATTTCATTTATTTCTGCTCTGATCTTTATGATTTCTTTCCTTCTACTAACTTTGCATTTTGTTTCTTTTTCTTTCTCTAGTTGCTTTAGGTGTAAGGTTAGGTGGTTTGAGATTTTTTTGTTTGTTTCCTGAGGTAAGACTGCATTGCTATAAATTTCCCTCTTTAGAACTGCTTTTGCTGCATCCCAAAGGTTTTGGATTGTTGTGTTTTTGTTTTCATTTGACTCTATGTATTTTTTTATTTCCTCTCTGATTTCTTCTGTGATCCATTGGTTGTTTAGTAACATATTGTTTAGCTTCCACGTGTTTGTGTTTTTTACAGTTTTTTTTTTCTTGTAGTTGATATCTAACCTCATAGCATTGTGATAAAAAAACAGAGGCCTAATATGATTTAAATTTTCTTAAATTTACCGAGGTTTGCTTTGTGGCCCAGCATGTGACCTATCCTGGAGAACGTTCCACTTGCATTTGAGAAGAATGTGTATTCTGCTGCTTTTGGATGGAACGTTCTATAAATATCAATGAAGTTCATCTGGTCTAATGTGTCATTTAAAGCCTGTGTTTCCTTATTGATTTTCATTTTGGATGATTTGTCCATTGATGTATGTGGGTGTTAAAGTCCCTCACTATTATTGTGTTACTATCAATTTCTCCATTTATAGCTGTTAGCATATGCCTTATGTATTGATGTGCTCCTGTGTTGGGTACATATATATTTATGATTGTTATATCTTCTTGGATTGATCCCTTGATCATTATGTAGTGTCCTTCTTTGTCTCCTGCAACAGTCTTTATTTTGAAGTCATTTTTGTCTGATATGAGTATTGCTGTTCCAGCTTTCTTTTGATTTCTATTTGCATGGAATACCTCTTTCCAACCCCTCACTTTCAGTCTGTATGTGTCCCCAGATCTGAAGTGGGTCTCTTGTAGATAGCATATATACGGGTCTTGTTCTTGTATCCATTCAGCCAGTCTATGTCTTTTGGTTGGAGCATTTAATCCATTTACATTTAAGGAAATTATCAATATGTATGTTCTTATTGCCATTTTGTTAATTGTTTAGGATTTGTGTTGGTTGGTCTTTTTCCTTCTCTTCTTCTTTTGTTCTCTTCTCTTGTGATTTGATGACTATCTTTAGAGTTTGTTTGAATTGTTTTTTCTTTTGTGTGTGTGTATCTATTGTAGATTTTTGGTTTGTGGTTCCCATGAGGTTTCAATATAGCAGTCTCTATATATATATATATATATATATATATATATATATATGTATACACACACACACACACACACACCCACACACACATATATATATCTACAAGATTGTTTTAAGTTGCTGGTCTCTTAATTTTAAATGTGTTTCCAATAACCTGCATTTGTACTCTCCTCTCCTCATGATTGCTAGTTTTGATATCATATTTGTATGTGGATGGTTCTCTACCTTTACTCTATATTTGCCCTTATTGGTGAGCTTTCCTATCCATACTTTTCTTGTTTCTAGTTGTGGTCTTTTCTTTTCTACCTAGATAAGTTCCCTTAGCATATGTTGTAAAGCTGGTTTAGTGGTGCTGAATTCTCTTAGCTTTTGCTTGTGCTAAATTTTGATTTCTCCATCAAAGCTGAATGGGTAAAGTATTCTTGGTTGTAGAATTCTTGTTTCATTACTTTAAATATATCATTCCACTCCCTTCTGGCCTGCAGAGTTTCTGCTGAAAAATCAACTGATAACTATATGGGGATTCCCTTGTATGTTATTTGTTCCTTTTCCCTTGTTGCTTTAAATATTTTCTCTTTGTCTTTAGTTTTTGTCAATTTGACTAAATGTGTCTTGCTGTGTTCTTCCTTGGATTTATCCTGTATGGGACTCTCTGTGCTTCCTGGACTTGTGTGAGTGCTTCCTTTCCCATGTTAGGAAAGTTTTCAGCTATTCTCTCTTCAAATATTTTCTCAGGCCCTTTCTCTCTCTCTTCTCCTTCTGGGACCCCTATAATTACAAATGTTGGTGAGTTTAATGTTGTCCCAGAGGTCTCTGAATCTGTCCTCATTTCTTTTCACTCTTTTTTTCTTTATTATGTTCCACTGCAGTGATTTCCACCAAGATTTCTTCCAGCTCACTTATTCGTTTTTCTGCCTTATTTATTCTGCTATTGATTCCTTCTAGTGTATTTTTCATTTCAGTTATTGTATTGTTCATCTCTGTTTGTTTGTTCTTTAAATCTTCTAGCTCCTTGTTAAACATTTCTTGTGTCTTCTCAGTCTGTGCCTCCATTCTTTTTCTGAGATCTTTGATCATCTTTACTACCTTTACTCTGAATTTTTTTTAGATTGCTTATCTCCACTACACTTAGTTGTTCTTCTGGGATTTTATCTTGTTCCTTTGTCTGGAACATATTTCTCTGCTGTCTCATTTTGTCTAACTTTCTGTGTTTGTGGTCTTTGTTTCTCAGGTTGCAGGTTTGTAGTTCCTCTTGCTTCTTGTGTCTGCCCCCTGGTGGGTGAGGTCCAGGGGTTAGTGCAGGCTTCCTGGTGGGAGGGAATGGTGCCTGCCCACTGGTGGGTGGAGCTGAGTTTTGTCCCTCTGGTGGGTAAGGCCATGTCCAGGGGTGTGTTTAGAGGTGGCTGTGCACTCAGGATGACTTTAAGCAGCCTGTCTCTTGATGGCCGGCTGTGTTTCCACCCTGTTGATTGTTTGGCCTGAGGCATCCCAACACTGGAGCCCATAGGCTGTTGGGTGGAACCAGGTCTCTGTGCCAAAATGGCAATCTGCAGCAGCACTCACGCTGATGAATATTCCCTGGAGCCTTTGCCACCAGTGTCCTTGCGTCCACAGTGAGCCTTAGCCAACCCCCACCTCCCCAGGATACTCTCCAAGACAAGCAGGCAAGTCTGGCTCAGGATCCTATCAAGTCACTGCTTTGCCCTGGGTCCCAGTACATGTGAAACATTGTGTGTGCCCTCCAAGAGTGGAGTCTCTGTTTCCTCCAGTCCTCTGGAGCTCCTGCACTCAGGCCCTTCTGGCCTTCAAAGCCAAATACTCTGAGGTCTCCTCCTCCCAGTGCCAGACCCTCAGGGTGGGGAGCCTAACTTGGGGCTCAGAACTCTCACTCCTATGAGAGAATCTCTGTGATGTAATTATTTTCCAGTTTGTGGGTCATCCACCCAGTGGGTATGGGATATGATTATATCATGAAAACACCCCTCCTACCATCTCATTGTGACTTCTTTGTCTTTGGATGTGGAATATATTTTTTGGTAGGTTCTGGTCTTTTTTGTCGATGGTTGTTCAGCTGTTAGTTGTGATTTTGGTGTTTTTGTGTCAAGTCCTTCTATTTTGCCATCTTGACTCCTCCCTTCCAAGAAAATTTTATTTTAAATTACCTTTTAGCAGAGATGTAACCGAACACAAGTTCACATGCCCAATGCACAGTGAGGCCAAACAATTCTGAAACATTTGTGTTTGGAGCAATAAAGCAATTACCAGTAAATTTTAAAATACTTACAATTTGTTGGGATTCTTATTCATATCTCTCTATCCTTCTAAGATTTCAGGAGGCCTATTGATGCCCAATAATGGTTTCAATCAGAGATAAGGCAAAGTAAGATGTTTATTATATCTGAGTCCAATCAGAAAATAGAAATCACACAGTAATTTGAACAGAGAAATTTAAAATAAAGAATTATTAACAGGAGATTAGAGTAAAGAATTATCTAGGTAGAGTTAAAGAGAAATATAAAGAATAGAGGAATAACAGATATAGGTAATAGCCACTACTCTTAGCCCTAGGGCTGAGATAGAATGACAAAGGGGTGCCTGCCTGAGTAATCCCATGCCTGCCTGACTAGAGGTGAGATCAAGACCTTTCTGGAATGGACACAGCCAGGGCTCTCTGGATGGTGGGAAACTTGCTGGTGGACCTTCCTGGAAACCTGCCCTCTGAATGGTAGGGGAAGCCATCCTCAGGGAGGTGCTGCATTTTAGAACTTGACATGAAGTCACATAAGAGTTAATCAGTGAATGGATAACTTTATTAACAATCCTGTGATGATTTAAATGACAAAAGAAAATATATGTGAATGTCAGTAATCGCAATTAAAAGTGTGCTACATTTACTAAGTATTAGCATGACTTGCATGTCTACCATGTAGTAATTGACCTAATTCATCATCTCATTTTGACTTGACACTGAGGTTCTAACCTCTGCAAATTTTCACTCTAAGCAGAAGATGCAGAGCCAGATAGGCAAAGAGTGATGTCAGAGTTCACTATCTAGGGCCTCAGCCTTGTTCAATCAGCATTTATCCCTGGACCCAGCCTGACACCCCTAAAATCATTATATAAGGTTATATTCCATCAGTGCTCCCATAATCCCAGGGCAAGAGAGGTCCCTATTAAAACTGGGGACACATGCTTGGTGTGTTTGAACTAATTAGGTACTGACTTTTAGCCTATGACAATTGACCATCATAATGTACCTATTGGAATGCCCTGAGCACAACATTTTAGAGGAAGCCAGGGTAAATTGGATTCTTAATGGTGCATTTAACAGAAGTCAGTCAATAAATGTTAACATAATCTCAGTATGCACTTTCAAATTGCAAACAGTTTTAGAGTGACCATTTCTATAACAGACTGGACTGACATGCCACACAATGGGCTTTTGGCCTTCCTAGCAGATGGGCCTGCTTTGGTTTTGGTCCTGAATACAGCATTAGTTGAAAATGCATTCAGTTCAGAATAGAATAGCATTTTTTTGTGGAAGAGCTGCCTTATTGTTTGATTCAAACAAAGAACCTTTTATCTGGTGAGTGACTTGTCATCTTATGTCGATGTAAGCTATGTAAAGAATGACTTTTCATTAAAGCAAGTTTAGCATATTTGCAATTGTCTTGGTCAGATGGGAAAGTTTCTGGCTGAAATAGTGAATTATATCCTGCGGTTTATGCGATCCACAAATTGATTCTATGTGGTAACGCAATAATAATAATAATAATGAAGTTTTTTTCTTTTGGCTCTACAGAATAACTCTGTCAAGCAGCAATTTTTGGACACACCAAAGAAAATCCATTAATTGTACAAGTGGCAGAATTTACCAAGTTATATGGAGACTGTATACATGTACAGTCTCAAATTCCTGAATTTGGCTCACTCTGGATTAAAAATAGCATTGTTACTTCATCCAGCTTTTTGCACTTTCCTATAAACTATTATATATAATCCTCATTAAACCTTCCAGTACTGCTTTCATCACCCCACTCTGAACATCCTCCTTGCAAATAAACTGTATACCATTTCTCCATGCTCCAAGCTATCTTGTATACACAGTTCTTATGTTGCCTAAGTCTCTCCTGTCTACTACTAACAATATATCATTCTTTTGGCCGAGAACTTCTAAGCTGAACAAATAAAATGGAGAAGGTCTGGCATATTGTAGTACAGCCCTGTGGACAAAAGCTGTAACTTTCCCAAGCACAGTAGTAATACCCTTCCTTGACCATTTGAGAATCCTACAAAATTCTCAGTATTTCTTGTCCTATGTGTGCTCCTTCATCATTGATGATATTGAGGAACGAGGGAAGCTGTTACAAAGATCACTCTAATTTGATCAGTGTTACCATTTTGTATCATTCTAACTTGCCAAGCAGTCCCCCTAAGGGCCATGGGGATATGGAGAGGACCCACCAGAACCATCTCGAAAACGTGTATCTCCTTTATCATTAGCCTCTGGAGGCCAGGGGCCCAGAGATGACCTGATCATTTCCCGGGACCTCAACAACTTCCATCCTCTCAAGCAGCTCAATCAGCCACAGGTAATATGCTATACATCTATCAAGTGCTACACATTTCACACAGACATGATTTTGAACATCAGAACACCAGAAGTCATGAGGTGGAAAAAAGAAAGATGGTGGAGAAATATGGTCAGTCACGATGTGATTTCTCCATGAATTTATCTTCATGGTTTACCTTTGTTTTTTGAGCCTATTGTAACAAATTTGAAATTTTTACACTGTCATAGAACACCAGAATGTTGCACACATTACATAATTAACTTTGTTTTCTTTTATATTTCCTATTTTATATCATTTCAATTCCAATTTTTCTCCCTCCTCTGATGTTTAATGCTATGATTGGAATTTATGATGAGAGACACATTATAACATAGGAATCATATTATAATATGGGATGATCACATTTTCCTTACATCTCTCTATTCCTTGGGTTAAGCTACTAGCCTGAATAAATGCCCTGTCCCAGAAAGAGAAAGATTCCCTGAAGGAGACAAGTTCTAGACTTTTTCCTCTGCTCCTTTTAATATTTATCTATAATTATGTCTCATTCTCACATTGTGATCATAAACTCAGTACAGCAGTTCATTCCCTCAAACATATTTTTCTCACCCAAAGTGACTTGATGTAGTTCAAACATACCTAGCTCCATAAAAAATTCCTCAAAGAAGTAGATCTTTGATGTGAATATCAGCACCTGTTAACAACAGTTGGATACTGGAGAAAGTTGAAGTTAAGGGAGTTTCTTAGAACACTGGATTATACAACGTACTACAAATCTACTAATACTGGCTCTGATGCATAACTGATGAATATTTCTTTTTATCTTCCATAAATTGCTTCCATCTCCATGGTAAGAATATCTATTTCTTTGGTTGATCCACAAAAATATAATTAAACTGCAATTCACTCACCTTCAGATAAAGCCCTTTAACCAGGACAGACTGAATTACTGCAGGTATTTTAAATTCTGTTTCTTCTAGTTCAATGGTTCTCAAATTTAGGGTTCATCAGAATCACCTGGATAGATTATTAAAACACAGATTTCTGGGTTCTATTCCTAAAGTTTCTAATTAAGTAGGTCTGGGGTAGGACCCCAGAATATATAGTTCTAACTAGTTCCCAGGTGATGACGATGCTGGTTTAAGGTTCACAGTTTGAAAATCACTGGTCTAGTATGTAAGCAAAAAAAAAGGGTTAAGAGCAAAAAATTTAGTGATATTATACTTGGTATGTGCAAATTCTAACAACCGTGATAAATTTTCCATGGCTTAGTGATTTACGTACTTGACTGACAAACATAAACCACGTAGTAGATTTAAATTTCATTGTTAATTAAAATTATAAATTGTTCTGGGTAGTCTTAGATCTCTGCCTACACTTTCACAGGAAAATCATCAGAGATTTCTTCATATTCCTCTTTAGGGTACCCTCTATAATGTGATTATTTTATTTTCTATTGTCTTGCATTCTGTTTGAATTTGCCAACATAAGCCTTTCTTGATTTTAAAGAATCCTGGTTACATGGGTGATTGTGAAATCATTTTGGAAATGATGACCTGTTTTTAACCTAGCTGTCAGCTATAATACTCTTAAGATAACACGGGCCCCTAAAAGGGAAAGAGACTGAAAGCAACTGGGCAATCAGTTACTCATCCTTGCACACACCCCATCCCACTCTGAAATTGTACATCCCAGACATTTTCCTCTCATGCAACTCTCAAAAGGCAGTTCTCTTACTTATCAATTCAATGCCTTCTTGAGGTTTTGCAAAATTCTTATCCCAGTGTTCATAATATCATGCCTCCTAAATGTGATCCTCAGAACTCACAAGGTAACTGCTAGAGAGTTTCCTGTCCCTCGATCAAAGGAAAGTAGAATTAGAGGCTCCAAATACTTTACCCTTTGGTCAGAGCATTCTCAAAATTTGCAAAGGGAAATTTCAACCAGAATAATTCTCATTCTGCTATAAAATGGATGAAGAGGAAATCTCATTCCATTTTCCAATTACTAATTGCAATACTTCTTTAAAATATCATTGATCAAATAACTTGCCAAGTTAGGGTCACATTAAAACTTTTTTTTAAAAAGCACTACATAATTCATATAATTGTGTCAGATGGATAGGTAAAGTTATCACATATCATGTAGTGAGGAACTATTATCTGCCTTTGTGCAGATGAATGTAAAATATGCAGCACCCATATTAATCAATCTTTATTTTGGGAATATTTAAAGATAGATATTTAATTGAAGAAAACTTGGAAAATATAGAAAAGCATAGGGATGAAAAACAAATTGTCCACCAGTTCCATTTAGAGATGAATATGCACTTTATACAAAGATATAAAAAGAACGAGGTTAAAGAGTCCAGAAGAGAATATTTTATTGGAGAAAGTTGCTGAGTTCTAGGTTATCTTCCTGCTAGGGGAAAGGAAAAGAGATGCTTCCCTTCTATCACAAGCAGTGAGAGGACTTTAAAAGGACCTTGTAGCATTTGTTATGTATTTCCTGAAATGTGAGTGAGCAGAGGTGACTGGTGTTTGAACCACCTAAGAAGAATAAATGCAGACGTTTGTGTCCAGAGGTAAAAAAGATAGCAGTGGGAGCAACTACATTCTATTTAGTATGGCAAGGATGTGTGGGGTCCCTCATGGCCCAAGTGGATATTGCAGAAGGGAACTGGGCTGGAGATCTCTTGAAGGAATCTCCACAATAAGAGGCTGCAGGAGGTACCGTCAGGGGCAGGAGATGGGGGGATACTGTTGTGCCCATGTCAGAGAACTACACTGCCCAGAGATCCCCAGGGCCAACATCCAAAGAACACCAAACAAGTTCCAAAAAAGAGACTGCTTTGAATGTCCACTAATCTCAAAGTATGTCAATACCAAGTCATAAAAATACCTGTAAAGTAACAACTTTCCTGTTCCTCACTCTTCTCTTCCCCACTCTCCTGGAAGGATTTGAGAAACCTTGGCTAAGGAGATGTGAGGTGAAGAGAATGTTGAAGAAGGAGAGAGTGGACCACACCTATTTCCCACCAGAAGTCTCTAGACTCAGCATCTCAGAAAAGCAGCATCTTTAAGTGTAGTTCAGAGTTTCTACTGTGGAAATGGTTATTTCAATTATTAAAATTAGACTGCAACTAAAAGTGAGTAAAGGAATTTTTATTATAAGAATGTGACCATAAAAATCATGAACCACTCCTGGATTTCATCCAAGGGATGGGGGAAAACTAGCTTATACAGAGAAAAAGGAAAATGTTGCTTTCTCTTAATCCCATTGGAGTCTTGCTCTTTTAGTGTAATGATAACATATATATTTCAATATATGGTTGTGCCAAAATCTATTTAACTAACTTCCTAACTTGTTTCTAGTGTATTATCCTTTCTTGAAAATTACTATAACTTAGACACTATTTCCTTTCTCTTCTTAATTTTAATGTCTTATCACATTGATAGCCAAATTCTCCCTTATTTAAAGACTAAAAATCTTATTTAAATGTACTGCCCCAAATGTAAACATAATAGATGATCAATAAAGATATGTATGAGTAAATGAATGAACAAAAGCCCATTTCTTCATTCTTTCTCATCAGAGGAAACATAATTTGAAAAGATACATGCACCCCCATGTTCACTGCAGCATTATTTACAATAGCCAGGACATGGAAGCAACCTAAATGCCCATCGACAGATAAATGGATGAAGAAGCTGTGGTACATATATACAATGGAATATTACTCAGCCATAAAAAAGAACAAAATAATGCCATTTGCAGTGACATGGATGGACCTAGAAATTGTCTTACTGAGTGAAGTAAGTCAGACACAGAAAGACAAATACCATATGATATCACTTATATGTGTAATCCAAAAAAAGATACAAAGGAACCTGTTTACCAAACAGAGTCACTGATGTAGGAAACAAACTTATAGTTACCAAGGGAGAAAGGCAGGGGGAGGGATAAATTGGGAGATTGGGATTGACATATAGACACTACTATATATAAAATAGATAACTAATAAGAACCTGATGTATAGCACAGGGAACTCTACTCAATACTCTGTAATGGCCTATATGGGAAAATAATCAAAAAAAAAAAAAGAGTGGATATATGTATATGTATAACTGATTCACTTTGCTGTACACCTGAAACTAACACAACATTATAAATCAACTATACGCCAATAAAAATTTTTTAAAAAAAGAGACAAAATCTTCTCATTATTACCTAATTTTAAAATAAGCACTCAGTTAGTCTTCCTCATTTTAGAGCCCTTTCATTCAAATCTATCAAAAAATTAAGGTGTGAACTATTTTCTAGGGATTCTAGAAGTATAATCGGTGCTCTGTCATAGTTGTGTGATGAGATAGCATAGGAAGAAGCTTTCTTTACTAAAAGATAACATTAAAAAAATCCAAAATAGGAGAAGAGTAGGGGATCAAACAGTTAAAAAAGTAAGAACAGTTTAGCTGTACTAGTTTTTAGACAAAAATAGATGAGGGGTCATGGCCAGAGTGAGACTCTTAAATACCTGCTGTGAGAAGGCACAACTGAGCAAAGCAAGTACTTAAGGTCTTAGGTTATTCCAGAGTCACAGAGTCAATAAGCACAAAGGAAGAGATGAGGCATGGGAACTAGAGTAAGTGCTAGTTACAGCTAGGAGTATTATAAATCAATTCTCCTTGACGACCCAGGATTGTACTCCCATGACAGTGACTTTGTCAATCTCAAATGTTACAAGAATGGTTGTCTGATACTCTAGCCTTTTCTGAGGATGCCAAGAAGCAAGCACATAGGCTATGTGGGGATTCAGTCCTCCCTTCATCATTATGCATTTGTAAAATCTGTTTAAAAATAAGTTCAGCAGTGGACAGCAAGGAAGGAATGAATTAGAGGGAATGACAGTCCCAAGTGTGAAAGAAAGGGTAATGGCAGGAAGAGGAAGGGGATAAACAGTCACACGCCAAGGACAACTGCCTTGGCAACACCTTTTCCTCTTCCTTCCAGGCCAGACCACCCTTAAGCTCTAGTCCCCCAGCCCTGCCCCCCTCACCCTCCCAGAGAGCCAGATATTCCCAAACTGAAGAGTTTGGTTAATTGTCCAGTTCAGGTGATCAATTTACAGTTCCTAAAGGAAAATTGTTGCTACAAAATCATGCAAATACAGAAAGAACCACTGATAACCATTTAGGATGTATGAATAGAAAGTTATTGCAGCCAAATTTGGATCATTTCCAACATTTTGACTTTGTTTCTTGAATTACAAAGAGAATTTTATGACACTGGCAGGCACAGAGCTTTCTCCAGCATTCTAAGCATCTTCCTATCTTTCTTGTTCCCACACGTTAAATCAGCAGTGCATGACAATTTGACTTGCTTCCTTTTTTTGCAAAGTCGTCAGAACTTGACTCCATTCTTGAGTGACCTTTTTCCTCTCAGATGCTGATTTGGGCAACATTCAGATCACTTTTATTTCATCTCGAGAGATAAAAATTTGGTTGCCTCAGGAGTGGGAGAACTTAATGACTGTTTCAGTAAAGCATTTACCAAGTGAGTATTCAAAGCCATCTGAAATAGTTGGCACAGTTGAACAATAAATGGCATTATTTAATAAATTGGGAGAGATTAAGACTGCCCCATTGTGCCTAGCAACTGTTAAACATTATGTTCTCTCTTAGAATCTAACAATGTAATGTCTATTTTATTCAGCATTATGTATTATTTCTTAAAAACAGATCTTGATATATGTATATGTATAACTGATTCACTTTGCTGTACACCTGAAACTAACACAACATTGTAAATCAACTATACTCCAGCAAAAATTTTTTAAAAATAGCAACAGATCTTGAGTTGAATTGTATGAGTAAATTGAGAACATTTATATGCATATATTTATACGCACACATATATACACATATATGAAAAATTATATTTAAAAAATGGATGCCACTTTTTAGATCTAATCAGCTGGCCAATCCATAAAAAGATAACCATGTCTCAGAATAACTAGGTTTCATATATCTGTGATGAGTATACAAAACAAAAACAATATAAGAGAATAAAAAATGATTCAGGAGAAACAGAATAATAGATTGTTAAGAGCTTAGCTTTGGATTCAGAGGAAACTCTGCCTTGTGCAAATAAGTTTTTAACTTCTCTAGGCTTTAGAGGTAAAATGTATCCTTTAGATGTAAAATCAAGAAGATAATAGCAGCTTCAACCTAGGGCTAGTGTGACAATTAAATGAAGGCTTGCAAAATGTTTAGCAAGTAACTGCCAATTAGTGAATACTTAATGTTAGTTTTCACAATGGCTGATCAAGGCAATAACTATACTTAGCTTTAGACTTCGAATATGTTAAATTAGGCCATATGTTAGAGTTTCAAACATAGGTTACTACGGGACTATTAATCCAATATCAACCTTTCTTTGGTCTATAGTTTATAAGTTATTCACTTTTCTTCTTGGTTACATTTATTGGACATCAGAATTTCCATGAGCTTGTACAATTCAGATAGGATGCTCTCTCTGGCATACACAAATCACACTACATAAAAGAAAAACAGCATTATACAGAAAGCATTTTCTTTGCTATGCGAGTATACGTATGTGTGTGTATGTGCGCACATGCGTGCACACATGTAAGCATGTGATGAAGACGGGGGTGCATATAAGGATTCATATTCATTGTTAGAATTTGATGTGTCACTATAATCCTGTAACACGTTTTACATTTACCAGTGGCTAAAATGGCTAATATACTTGATGACACAATGTATATCATTTACTTCATTCCTTGTACTAAAAGTTACAAAAAAGGTTAGGGGATAGTCATTAGCCGAGAGAAGTGAGAAAAGAGAGCAAATGCTCTTCTCTGGACATCTCTCTTCTTTTGAGACTGTAAACGGTGGGGTGAGTTTTCTTGAATATTTTGCTTTTGGGATACAGATTTTAAGTTCATCACATTCTCAAGAACCCACATCAATAGCATTGCTTATATGTTACATCAGAATTTTCAAAGACTCTTAGTTACCTTGAAGAACAAGTAACACAGACCACGATTATCCCCTAAACCTATTAGTATAGGACAAACAATAGGTAAATCAGAGGGAACTACCACTTCCCTTTTTTCCGTGGAGGTCTAAGCATCTCCTGCTCTTCTACTTGCATCTATCACTGGTTCCCCTCCAAAAAGAAAGACCTGATAATCTGATTGGTAGGCACCTGAGGCATTGGTTGGGCTACATTTTACTAATATGTAAGATTACTGTGCCTTAGTGGCAAAAATCCATGGTACTCCTGCTGTCTTTTGATTCCTGTGTCCGGTGCAGTAAACATTAACATTGGGTGGTTGCAGGGGCAGGAAAACTGTTTTATCCCTTCTTGTCCATCTTTAAGCTGGTGAGTAAATGGACTCAAGAGGGTCCAATCACAGGTCTCTCTCCCTCTACAGACATTCTTAAATATAAGAATCCCAAAACTGGGGACAAGAAAGAGTCTTTATTGAGGTTTTTGAACCCAGTCTACACTTTCTTAAAGTTAGCAGAAAGGCTTGCCTTGGACTAGATGAAGGGGGAGGTAGGGTTGGGATAAGGAGAGTGTGTAACACACTTCCTTAGCCATTGCTGAAGCAGTAATTTGCTTTCCATGCAACTACTGCCCTTTAATTATGCAGTTTCCTTTACAAAGAATTTAAAAGAGAGAAGGGATGAATAGTAGGGTTAGAATAAAGTTCACCTTAATCCCTTAACAGGGGTGAAGATATCTAGAAAGTTCTCTAAAAATGTGATGATATGGACTGAACCTGAACTTCCCGATTAATAGAATGCAAGGATTGCAGAAATATATATATATACACACATACATATATAAAATAAGTTATGTAATATATAAACACACATATATTTCTGTGTATATATACACATATATAATAAGTTAATGAGTCACTGAAATTAACTATAGATCAATTAAAGTAATATTACATATAAAAATTAAGGACAATCAAGCTAAAATCCCTGGATTATTAAGTGATGGCTATTTTGTGATCATCTACTAGATTTTAGGTATTGCATTTAACTTGTGGCCATCATAAACACTTCAGAAATTCTCAACAATACATTGTGAAAAACTTAAGCAATCTGGATATTCCCAAATGTTTATTCAGTTCTCATCCATTGCTCTAGCTTCATGTGGATATACCATTGAATCAGGAGGTTTTCCTTCAAGAACCGTGTTTTTTATATTTATTCATTTATTCACACTTTGCTTTATTGCAAAAAGGATATGAAGCAACAGAATACATGACTAATTACCTGACAGGAAGTTGCTTGTACTGAGATTAATTTGCCTTTCTCTAAAAAAAATGGATTTTAGAAGATTAGGAATTTTAAAAAATGTCCATCTGCTAAAATAAGAAGAAAATAGAATTGTACACTGATACTTTCACTTGATCATTAATAATCATTCAATTCACTTTTACTTAATTCCTACTCTGTAGATACATGGCATTATAATAATATTATTTACATTGACGTGATGTCTAAAATATTTCAACATTAAATGTCTCATTTGTTCCTCCAAACTGAAGAAAATGATCACTTCCCCCATTTAATATCAGCAAAACCCCAAGCTTCAAAAATATTGAGTAGGGCTTCCCTGGTGGCGCAGTGGTTGAGGGTCCGCCTGCCGATGCAGGGGACATGGGTTCGTGCCCCGGTCCAGGAGGATCCCACATGCCGCGGAGCGGCTAGGCCCGTGAGCCATGGCCGCTGAGCCTGCGCGTCCGGAGCCTGTGCTCCGCAACAGGAGAGGCCACAGCAGTGAGAGGCCCACGTACCGGAAAAAAAAAAAAAAAATATATATATATATAGAGAGAGAGAGAGAGAGAGAGAGAGAGAGGGAGAGAGAGTAAATTGTGAAATCACAGTCTCTTGTTCAGCAGTATAGCTTTTCTTCTTTCTCCCTCTCACATGCTCTTAAAAGTGTAGGAACTGCCTCCACTCTGCTCTCTCTCCTGTGTAAGATCTCATTATAAAAAACAATATTTTTCCTATCATGCTTGATCAACGGTAGAAAATAATTTACTTTGTAGAAATTTGTTCAATTTTCTATCACTAAGCCCCTAGGTTGCTAGGGTGATGGATCCTTCCAAGAAAGTTTTCACAAATTTCACAACTCTCCTCCTTTTTCAAGATGTCTCAGTCCAACTGCCATCAAACTTGGTAGAATGGAATCACCTCCAGCAAGTAAAATAGCTCGCTATTTAGTTATTACAACATTCAGTGCTTTTTTGCCTATCGCAGCCTTAAGCCTTTCCTGGAAGGTAAGATTTTTCTCAGTTTGGCAACGTGCAGATTAGTAAAAAGAAAGCAACTGACAGAACTTGTGAAGAAAAGAAACAATGCCTGAGGTTCTTCAAGGATGGGAGCTCATGTCTCAATTACTCTTCTTCTATCTCTCAGAAACAAATATAAAACCCAATAAAATAAAATTTCCACCTCTTAACCAAGCCAAACAGCAGTGCAAAAGTATTATGTGGGAAAAGTTAAACTAATAGTCAAAACAATTGATAGGTAAAGACAATATTCTTATCTGAGAATTCTAGAGAACATCTGATTGATAAAAATGTGAGGCTTGGAAGATCAAAAAATTAGTATTGACCATACAACACAGCAGTCAAATAAACTTGCTGAAGAGAGGAAAAATACTTAGAATTAGCCACAGTTAGGGTAATCACATGTCCCAGTTTTTCTGGAAAAATACTGGTTTAAACCTTAAAACTGGCTTAATTAATAAATTACATCCTGTTTACTCTCAAAGGTGTCCTTGTTCAGACAAAATATTATATATGTGGCCACCCTAATCAAAGAGGATGAAGCAACCTTATTCAGGTGCATTGTAAAAAAGAAAAAAAAAAGAAAAAAGAAGAACAGAGACTCGGAGTGTCTCCAAAGACTGGGGACACACCATTCTCTTTGTGATAGTTCATTACAAAAAGGCACATGCAATGGCCTCAACCAATGTATGTTTATTTATAAAATTGAGCAACAACCCACAAAACCGTTTTGAATTACTTAGTGGAAATCAAAATCTTTCATCACAGAAATAAAGGAAAGCAGAGAAGGGGAGATAAAATTGGCAACATCCTCTGAAACTCAAGCTGAAAACCATGTTTCAGCAAAGGAAACACAGAATCCTTAACCAATGCCATGGCACATAAGAGCCTTTCCACATGCCAGACAAACCATTCTAGCAAGAATCCTAGTCCAAACTGGGATTGTGAGTATATTTGTATTTTCTCTACTTTAAGAGAAGACTAGCAGAATTTTTCTTGTAAATGTAGGGATGCATAATCACATGTTGTTTTACATAAACATGTATTCCAATTTACATAAATTTGCATCACATTTTCCCCCAAAACTAGCTCTGAATATGTAAGACAAATTAATCTGTGCTCTCTAATATAACTGTGCTCAAATATGAGATCCAGGGGCTACCACAAGAGATAGGCTTACCAGAGATGGCAAATGGCATTTCTCCAAAGCTCTTTACTGAAAAGAGATGATAGTTATAGGTTAGATAAAACTTGGATATTTCCAGAAATTAATTAGAAACATTCAACAAAGTGTTGATGAAATATTCCCAAGTTGGAAGAAGTAGATGGAATACTTGACACAATTTATTAAGGATTAACATTAGTTTGCCTATTTGCCAACTTCTTTATAGCCCTGTTCAATTCCAGTTCTTCAAGTTTGTTGCTCAAGAATGAGAGATTTTAAAATAAAGAGAAATAATTTTTTTCAATCTATATTTTAACAGAAGGATACAGGAAATAATAATAATAAAATAATAATTATTCTTTTTAAAAAATTATTATTATTATTACTAAAAAGCAGTGGCATTGTTTAATTTCTGACTACCAATAAAATATTTCAGGACTGGTTCTTTCTCCTTACTATTAAATGTAAACAACAGAAGGGGAGAGAAGTAGTCTTTTCCTTCCTGTCTTTCATAAGCTAAACTGCTTCTTGGTAAATAATTATTTCTGTGTGTAAGATAGTCTAGTAGTGTGGCTTGTTTTCTATGTGTGTTGTAAAAAATAGGATTTCCTTTCATGAATATGAGATGCACAGTGAAGTCTTCTGTAACCCTCAACTAAAAACCTTTCATGTACCACACAGGTGTGGGACTCCTAGTTCATTAGATTAGATCCATAGTTGGCAACTCTGGTATCTTAACGTGCAAAAGAAACTTTCTGCAGAAAAAAGAAAAAGTGAGAAAATGATGAAGCTGAAGTTTGTGAACCAGTCAAAAGGGAGCAGAGATTAAAGTATCTCATTAACACATAAATCATAACAATTGCCTATTCAATAGCTTCTTATATACCCCCATTATCTCAAAATAAAATCAAAATTTACTAGGACCCACAGACCTCACACAATCTGGCATCTAGCTTCAACTCTGGTCTCATTGCAGTCTTCCCCTCACTTACTCCACTCCCTCAACACAAGCCTTCTTGCTATGCTTTAAACATGGCAAGCAGGGCTCTTTGTGCCTCAGGAACTTTTCTCTGGTTTTCAATGCTACCATGAATTTGGGGAGAGGAAGATTGGAAAAGTTCAAGTTAAAACACTATCAAGCTCTCCATTCCTACCAAGGTTTAGCCATTTTTCTTGAATGAACCATTCTCAGACTGTCACATGCCTGGTTAATTTCTGAGAAAAAGAAAGTTTCCAAGTTCTGAGAAAGTTGATTTTGACAATTTGTGCCGGTGTTGTCATTGCTTTATGGAAGACTGGTTTGGGGAGGAAAGTCCTTACTTTGCCATTTTGGAAATGCTTTTCTGGTTATTCCTCTTTTGAATTCACTAAAAACTAGTAAGTGATAGGTTGTTAACAATTAGTTGCATGTGATTTCTGAAGCTATAGTAGTAGAATTTTTGTACTTTAAATTATTTAATATTAAACCATAAAATTTAAGTTTGTCTAGATAGATTAGGTTAAATGTATTTATTCTACAAATTTGTATTGGGTCACTGCCATGAATTAGTCACTATTCTAGGCACTGGAGACCTGGCAGGAATGAGGAAGTGACATTTGCCCAGAGGTCCTAATGAAATGATGTAATGGGCCATAGGAGTACCTGAGGAGACATAATTCCAGACTATCTAAAACAGATAAGTTTTACATTTGATAACACAAATAGGTTGAAAGTAGAAAGACAGAAAACTATATACTGTGTAAACAGTATCCAAAAGAGAGCTAGAGTGATTATACTAATATGAGATAAAATAGACTTTAAGGCAAAAAACTACAGACGAAGAAAGACTTTTTTATTAAACTGATAAAAGTGTCAATCTATCAGGAATACATAATGATTTAGAAGATATGTATCAATATATGCACCTAACAAGAGATCCAAAATACATGAAGCAAAACTGACAAAACTGAAGAGAGAAATAGACCATTCAACAATGATAGTTGGAGGCTTCAATATTCTACTTTTAATAATGGATAGAAACACTAGGGAGAAAGCCAACAAAGAAATAGAAATCTTGAACAACACTATAAACCAAATAGACCTAATAGACATTGATAGTATAGTACAGACATTCCACAAACAACAACAGAATGTGTATTCTTTTAAGTGCACATGGAATATTCCCCAAGATAGAACATATAATAGGCCAAAAATTAAGCCTCACAAATTTAATAGTATTAGACCCATACAATTTATAACAACAGAAGGAAATCTGGAGAGTTACCATTTGAGAAAAATGGTAATTTTTTTTGTTTTAGAATATTTACTTGTCATAATATGTTATTTATGTTAACAGGTAATAGATTTATTACTGTTAGTTTTAAATGAATTAATAAATACACATTTAAAATTATTCTCAGTTTTACTTTCTAATATAGTGAATATTGATAGATATAATCACTTAAATAAAAGTTCTTTGGGAGTCCTTAATAATTTTAAAGAGGGTTCTGTTATCACAAAGTTTGAGAAGCCTTGATTTAGACTAGTAATTTGGAAGATATGTTCAGGATACACCACAATAACCATTACACTACAATGTTCAAGCAACTGTTTGCAGAGGTTACCTTGTGGAAAAGCGAGCGGGTTCTGGGGGAAAGAACTTCATCATTCTCTATACTTCTAGTCCTCTGAAGTCGCAGAAGTGAGAGATAACAACTTATATTTGTGGAGTTAAAAGGAGTACATTGAGACTGGAGTGTAGAGAAAGTGTGTGATAGTGGAGAAGGAAAATAGGAAAAAAGAAGTATGCTGAAAGAATCTATCTTTCAAGAAAGATAGGACAGATTCAAAAATCTATAATAGGAGGGAATAATAAATGCATAAAAAAGTTATCAACTAAGTGCTATTCAGAGAGAGAGAGAGATCACTTTATTGTCATCTGGAAGTCAAACTCATTACAACATTCCCTCTTGAGATGCAGAACCGAACCCACCGAAATGTTATTAACAATCTCAGCAATTTCAAAATATGTACTCTTATGTAATCTATGGATATTATTCAGCTCGTTCAAAATGAAAATTCTAAGGCTGAAGGTATTTTTAGTCTAGGCAAGTGAACAGAATTTGTGAATGTGCAGTTCTACACCCAGAAAGCAATTCTCATGAGTTAGAAAAGGAAAAAAAAAATTACTTCAAATAAAGCAATGCGTTCCCCCCCACTCCCGTCTCCAACTCGGTGGGTTTAGGAATACCTAACCCCTACTATTTTTTAATCTTCAGCAGGGATCTCATACCTAACAGCTGCTATTTAGGTAGCCCCTTATGCTATGAAATTCAAACCCTCATTTTATCTCCTTTCCCTACAGCAAAAATTGCAATATCTCACACCCAAGCTCCAGCTGTCAGATTCACACACCATTTCTATTTCAATGGCTGGAATAATCCCTTGCTCCCTTGTTTTCATTGAACAAGAATGTGCCAGCTTAAAAAAAAAAAAAAAAAAAAAAAGGAACAGGGAAAAGGCATTTGTCTAAACTCAAATACTCAAAGGGACAAAACAGCTTGAAGAAATATGATGCTTTGTAACAGGCATTTTGCATTTGAAGCACAGTTTTTCTTTTCTTTCCTTTTTTAAGACATATATACACTCAGAAATGTATAAATATAGATAGAAGGACATGAGACTCTGTAGACTTTTCTTTTTCAGAAAGCACTATATAAGTCAGAGAAGATATACACACATACCAATGCCAAGAAACTAGACAATGTGAGCATATCTATGGCAACCATTCTTAAGTAAAATTTTCTTTTTAAATGAGAGAGGAAAAAAATGGTAGGTTCTCAGTCTTTCTTGTCTTTTATGATACTGGCAATCTATAGCATGGTAGTAATTGCTTAATATTTACAGAGTTAGAAACCCAAATTCCAAAGCAGCCTTGAAACCAAGGTGTCCCTAGTGTTAGTTAAAATAAGCAATCCCTGAAGGCATCATTTCAAAATGGACACACAGATGCAATCTCAGCTGTCCCTAGCCTGAATGAGCAGAGTCAAATGATCTCTGCTGGGAGAACAGAAGCTCTAAAAGAGTTTGATGTCTGACTGTGCATGAAGGAATACATGAAGAGAAGAGCTCAAAAAAATCTCTTACGTGCTTCCTAAGATCTGTGGTACTGGCATAACCATCTGAAATCAAGAATGACCTTCTAGTCGTGACAAAGCACAGAGAGATGAAGGAAAAAAATAAGAATTCTCAGTTAAAAAGAAACATAGAATTTTAAAATCAACTATAAGCAAACAACATAGAAACCAGAGTTATCTAATAAATTCTTCTCTCAAGATGATTTTTACCAACATCATTTTTCAATTCCTACTGCCTTGGGCCTCATCACCTCCTGCCCATGGAATCATTTCCTTCTGGCTCTCTGGCTGGCCTGACTTAAATGTCCCAGCCCACTGAAGGACTCTTTCTTTTCTCTTCCCATGACTCCTTTGTTCTAAAAGCTTCCATGGGCTCCCTACAACTTCAGTCCAATCATGAGTCTTTCATAACTGAGTTCTGTTTTAGCTAAACCAAACTCATGTCTTTAAGCTCTTGAACAGCTGAGGCTGTTTCCTCACCATTCCTCCCCAAGGCATCCTCTCTCTATGTTCTCAACACACCAAGCTCATCCTCAGCTGAGAATGTTAAGAAGCTAGTGTCATTTCCCCTTCACTAAATGTTGTCCCCCCTCCATCAAGCCAAATCATGCCCAGTTTCTGGGTTCTGCTCAGTGGCCATGAGGCACATCCTGACAGCATCAACCCTCATTAACTTGCCTGACATCTGGAGGGATATTTCATATTATAGATAAGAACAAATGAGCTTCAGTATCAAATAATTAGGTTAATAATAAGGGACTGGTTTCTAAATATAATATCTTAGATATTGAATTAAGACCTGAGGGAGTCTGAAATCATTCAAAAAGCAATTACCACAATTACTCTTAAAAACAAAGTGATGACAATCACAGGAACAAATGTATCTAAAAGATAATAATAATAATCTCTCTTTGCTGTTGCAAGTACCAAACACACATGAGATTATCTCTCCTTTCCCCTTTAAAAATTGTCTTCCTGTAATAAATACTAACTAGAAAAAATTTTAAAACAAATATTGAGGAAGGAACCATAATAGGCTCTGTAATTTTTTTACCTTTACAATGGAAAACTTTACCTACATTAGAACACAGAATGAGTCTTTACTTCTAAAACTTAAAACTTTAAGCTAAATGAAAAACAGCTAATGTTTTTTCTTTAAGGTAGCTTGCCAACTTTAGAAAAATATCTTCAATTCTTCAAACAGATGGCAAAGCCACCTTTAAAATATATTAAGCATGCTAAAATAGATACAAACTGATAGTTCTACGCCTGATAAACGCTGCTGTGGACAACCGAATGCCTCCCATTCTGTTTCAGTAATAAATCACTTTCCTGACTTGAGTTAGTAATGAGATTTTTAATCATGTGGATTGAACATATCCTCCAGTTAATAAAAAACGTATCACCTCCTTTTTATCTTTAATAAAAGATTTGTACACTGCTCAAATGATCGGTATTACATTTTTAAAGAACCTGAGATTGATGTTTTTCAATTCTCCTTTCCATTTTTCTGGGCTTTTATAATTCAAAGGTAATATGCCCTGTAATTAATAATTCATAAGGTAATTTTAAGGCTTTTATTCAGAAACCTCTTTCCTATTGACTTTAGAATGTATCATAAAAATGCGGGTATTAATATCTTGGCAATTCTCAGCTCTATACAGATGAGGTCCTTGAATTTAAACAACTCAAGATTGGCGCTTCAAGAATCAGGACACATAATTTCGAACCTTAAGGTACAGAAAATACAAATATCTTTTTAAAGTGCTATTTACACCATTATATTTCTCTCAACTGACAATTAACCATGACACATTTGTCTTGTTATTCAGATAATTGTCAGGATTAATTTTTTTCTTTAGCCTGAGAATTATTTTGAGGAATAAATCAAGGGCAAACAGTTCTGTTTGAAAATGATTTTTTCTAACCATAGCTCTAAATGTGCATTTAAGCATCTGGAATCTCTAAAAGATTCATACAAAGACACTTTTACCTGAAGGTAAAGCTTTGCTTCTCTCATTATTATTTTTCAGCCACAACAAAGTAATATGTATGAGGAAAGGAGCACAGGAAAATAATCTACATTGTTTTTTCTTTTCTAAATATTTTCCTGCACAATGTTTTGGAAATTTATTTGGTGAGAGGGTATAAGGGTGTCACTTATCCCAGATTGTTAGGAAGTGATTCTTACAAGGGCACACACAAGAGTCTGCCAGCATTTACTAGCCAGTAAATTTCAGTCTATTCTCATAAAACTGCCAGGCATCAAATAAGGATGATTATGCATGGCAAAGTGCATTGTAAATATAAACTGCCATAGAAATGTGGGGTTATCATCATCTGCCAAATACCTCACATTAGCCTCATGGAAGCTTGGTTGAGTAACAGATGGAAAATTATGAACCTATCACTACTGATTAAAGAACAATTCAATGTACAACAGGACACTGAATAAGCAATGACCCACTTGTTTAAAAAAATAAATCATGGCAACGAATAAACAACACATTACTATCCCCCCAGTAGTTTGTAAACAAGATCAGTCGTGGACTCACCCTTGCATTCCTTGAGCAATTCACAAGACCTGGAACACATAATAAGACTCACTTGGTGTTGGTTTAAAAAATAATATCTGAGATACAGAAAGCAATAGCTGACCCACTGGAACATGCCAAGAAAGTACTTGGAGTCTATTCCTATAAAAGAAAACAGGCCCCATTCCCTCCTAATCCAGATACTGTGAAAATAGTTTAGATAAAACTAATAAATCTGAGTCATTCCTCTACTGTTACAAAATATGGCTAGTAATCAGTTTCTTTCCTTAGATATAAACAAAGCTTGAAACCGGAGTAAATCAAAATTTATATACAAGGAGGAAGCTGAGGAGCTGAAAGAGTCTTTTTCTGCCCAAGAATGAAAATCTAAGATGTACAATGCTTAGATCAAGGATCCACTAAGGAACTCAATTAGAGACTTAACTGTTAAAGATAAAGGTACAGGCTAACCTTTAAATATCATCCAACTAAAGGAAGCACTATTCTTTTATTTTTAATAAATTTATTTATTTATGGCTGCGTTGGGTGCGCGTTGCTGCGTGCGGGCTTCTCATTGCGGTGGCTCCTGTTGTTGCGGAGGCTCGGGCTTCAGTCGTTGTGGCACGTGGGCTCAGTAGTTATGGCTCACGGGTTCTAGAGCGTAGGCTCAGTAGCTGTGGTACACGGGCTTAGTTGCTCCGCAGCATGTGGGATTTTCCCAGACCAGGGCTCAAACCCGTGTCCTCTGCATTGGCAGGCAGATTCTCAACCACTGTGCCACCAGTGAAGCCCCAGAAGCACTATTCTTTACTTTTGATTTAGATTTGGTATGACAGGACAAGCAAATAAAAATAGTTTACCACAGCAAAATATAGGATATTAAAAAATCCATGCACAAAATTTTCAGCTACACTTCTTGAGGAGTTGTTATCTTTATTCTCTCATTCATTCATTCAAGGTGGCATACACTGTGATACAATTTCCCATACAGAGCAAAATAAGCTCCATGTCCTCAATAGGTTTGCAGACACACCCAAGTGAGACACACAAATGAAGTCGTATGTGTCCTAGGGGGTTACATATGTTATATTAGAAACATATGGTAACAAGGGGCCACAAAGCAAAGAAGTCCATTCTTTGGGAAATGGGTAGGTGTGGTGGGGTGTTCAGGAAATATTATAGTAAAGTGAGTGTTGAAAGATGAGTAGGCATTCATCAAGGGGCTATGAATATGAAGAAAGCCATTCTAGGCACATGGAGGAGCAAGAGCAAAGGAACAGAATGAAAAGTATGATTGCGTGATGGCTGAAGTGTATGGTGTTGGCTGTAAGGAGGAAAATGCTGGAGAGGCCGCCAGATCATGAATTAAGTTAACCTTTTCATAAAACTTGGATTTTGTTCAGTAAGAAATTCTGAGTCATTAAGGAGTTCAGCAGGGGAGTTACATGATTGGTTTTCCATTTTAGAAAGATCACAGCAGAAACAGCATGGAGGATAGATGGGGAAGACAGATTCTGAGAATAGTTAGAAGATTCTGGAAATAATCGAGGTGGTGGTTAATGAGGCTGACCTAAAGCACAAGCAATAGAGATGAATATATAAGGAGGCAATAACTAAAGCAGGAGGTGACTAGCTTTGTGGAAGGAAGGAAAGGGCATAATTTTAGGGTAAACTTATAATTCATTCTTTGGTAACTAGAGGGTGATGTTGTTCACAGAAATGGGAATGTAGGAAGAAGTATAGGTTTGGATGTAGAGGTAATTCCAGTTCTTTTACATGTAGTATTTGACTTCCTAAGGCCAGGGTGTAAAAGTCCAGAATACAGTTTAAATGGACAGGTCTGGAGCCCAGGGGCCGAGCTGGGGCAATAGATTCAGGACTCCTGTGAGAAACAGTTGATGCCTTAAGAGTGAGTGAGATAACTATGGGGAATATTTCTTTGCATCAGAATCACCTAAGTTTATACTTAAAAGTACATATTTCGGGCTTCCCTGGTGGCGCAGTGGTTGAGAGTCCGCCTGCCGATGCAGGGGACGCGGGTTCGTGCCCCGGTCTGCGAAGATCCCACATGCCGCGGAGCGGCTGGGCCCGTGAGCCATGGCCGCTGAGCCTGCGCGTCCGGAGCCTGTGCTCCACAACGGGAGAGGCCACAACAGTGAGAGGCCCGCGTACTGCAAAAAAAAAAAAAAAAAAAAAAAAGTACATATTTCTAGGCCCTTTCACAAATTTACTGGATCAGAGCCTTGGGTCTGGGCCCCCAAATCTGTATTTCAACAAAATTTTCAAGGTATTCTCTTGCTTACTAAAAGTTGATAGCAGGGATTTTTCTTTCTTTTGTTCATTGCTGAATCTCCCATTCCTTGAAAGAGTGCCTGGCCCATAGCAGGGTCTCATAAATATTTGCTGAGTGAAAGAAAGAAAAAAGAAAAGCGCTCTAAGCACATTTCAAATACATCTTATTTCCTACTTATTCCTTAAATAAACAATTTATCTTTTGCATTGTAGAAATATACTCCTACAGACTTAGGAATTTTTTCCCATGTACTCTATTCATTAAAAAAAAAACAGCGTTTTTCCCTCTTTCCCTAATATTATATGTGAATTACTAAGGAAACTGAGGAAAATCCCTTCCTGGAGCCACTTCAAATTATATACAGTATTTTTACTTTTTAATGAATAAATACTTGGAGACATGAAAAAGATCATGAAACCTTAAAATTCCTTTTAAGGCTATAGTTGTCATCTGCATAACTTTTACTGTTCTGTATCTTTATATTCATTCTTTACCCTCTATACCATATATTTTAAAAAACCTATAATATTTCTTAAAACTTCAGTTGCTAACCTCATTGCCCCTGACTGCAGTCTCCAAATTTCAACTCCACTTTTTCTCTTCTTTTAATATTGCTTTTCATGTTTCCTTTTCTCTGGCTGATTTTTTTTCTACTCATTTCAAATGCTCACTTGCTTTCTCTGCTCTTGAACTCAAATGGGTTGTTAGCAAAGAGATGAGAGACCTTTGTAGCTGCTGGAGGGGAGTTCTGAAGCGATGTGGGTCGTCTGGCTTCAGTCTACAGGTCACCTCAGACCAGCAGGAGAAGAAATTAGACCCTCAGTTCCATGCACAGAAGCATTTTGTCTGCAAGCCAGCACCTCAGTGATAGCATAGACACAGACTAGGGACATGCTGAAAACTCTCAGCATCCCTACTTCATGTTCAGTGGACACAAAGAGAAAAGAGATTCGCTTTTGAAAGATAACATAAACTTCTTGAAAAGTAAATCAAACTCAGAATCCTCTCAGACCCCAGGTAACTCATTTTCCAAGCGTCATCCTGGCCAGGCTGTTTGACCCTGCTTATTTGGTGGGAGTCCTTGGGGGCATCTTCTCTGATTGTATCCAGCTGCAGTATAATGGCCAGCTGTCCTCTCAGCCTCTGATCAGGACCTTCCAAAGGTCTAGTCAGAAACTCCTGGTGAGTGGTATATGGCATCAGAGGCCTGAGTGTGCTCCAATTTGTCACGGTACTGATTAAGTGGATACATAACAGATGGTATCTTGTTTTAGATGGAGATGAGTAGGTGAGAAATTGGCTACACTGAATTTTTTTATTAAAAAAAAGAATGGGAAAAATAATCTGCAGCTGGTATGTCATTTTTACCCCATAAGCACAGTTTTCTTTCATTCCGTCATAAGAAAGAAAGAGAAGAAAACTCAAACTCTCTCAGTTTGGGGCAAAACTAAGAATGTGGTTACCTTCTGTTATATGAAGTTAGGGTTAGCAAATTATTCCTAAAACAATTTTTTTAAAGTCATGTATGTTTATTTTTCCTTTTTTTTCTTTTGAAACGGACAGCAGCAGAATAAGGGAATTCTTTGTGCAGTACTTCTCAAAGTGAGGTCCCCAGATCAGCATCATCATTATTACTTGAGAACCTGTTAGAGATGCAAAGTCTCAGGCTCCTACACCAGACCTACTGAATTAAAAATCTGGGGTGGGGAGGGAGATGTGGTTCAGTAATAAATATTTTATCAAGGCTTCCAGGTGATTCTAATGCACATTAAAATTTGAGAACCACTGTCTTCGAATACTGAAAACTAACTGTACTGATAAGAAGACTGTTAATTTAGAAAAAAAAACTTTCAGCATCAAAGATTTATCAGTCTTATCAAAGATTTATACAGCACGAGGAAATGGAAGCACAGAGAGGCAAAGGAACTTGCCTGAGCTTACACAGTTTGCAAGTCGCGAAGTTGGGATTTGGACCCAGGAAGTCGAGTTCTAGAGTTCACGCTTACAAGCACTGCTTTGGGCTGGTTGGTTTTCCCAAGTGGTGCTCAGGAAGCTGACCCCATCTCCAGACTTAGGAGTGGGATATGTGGCTTATATACAATCCATCAAGTTTTCCCTCTCCAAAATTTCCATACCAGCCACCCTCTCCAAAATGCCAATAAAATAAAATCAAACAAACAAAAAGCAGTGTACATCCATCATAGCATATCTCTACCATCTTTTTAAGATATTATCCATTGGTAATGATTGCCCAGATCCATTAATTTACCAGGGGTTTGAAGACAGTGATATTCTAATTTTTTCATTACTTCTTCATTTAACAGATAGAATAGTGTTATAAAAAGACACTTTCAGTCAACTCTTTGGTTTCCCTTAAGTATTACAGTTCTTACAGAAAAGGCAGAATAAATGCTTGATTATTTAGCTTTTCAAAATGATGAGTTTGTTCCCTAGAACCCTCAAATATAGCTGAGTTTTTCAAGTATTAATATAAACTCATGATATATATATTTAAAGTTGTTTAGTCCATTGCAGTTGTTTTCCAAACTGGTACACACATTTTTCCATCTTTGTTGAGTGGGAGCTTTTCAAATTAGCTCTGAGTCTTTTTGACATAGATCTACCAGTCTTTGAAAGCATCTCAGTTTTCTATGATAGCAAGATGTTTCAGGTTTATAAGTTCCGTGCCCTAAACTCTGAAACACCTCTTTCTTCAAAGAGTCTTGGTTCCATTTAGTGGGAAAAGGCATTTAGAGACCATAATCTGAGCACTAGAGATGCTATTGCTACTGGGTCGGTCATTGTTTCCAGGTCTTTTTGGTGGACAATGTTGGGAAATATTTTCTTAAGAAAACATATATCATGAGTTCATATAGATGCTTCAAAAATTTTTAACTAAACCTTATCCACCTTCAGTCTGAATCTCTCTCCAAACAACCCCAAAATTTGAGTTCTCAAAGACACCAATGTAATTACTCATTTGATTAATTCATAATATATACCCAACAGACTCAGAATAACACCAATGTTATTAATTTAAAAGTCATTACTGAAAAAAGTTTAGAATTATTTTTAAGTTCTTTTGACTTAAGGGCATTACCCCACTAGGAATACACAACCAAGTTAATGCATTATAAAATCACTTGCAGTACTTCCTCTCTGTGAATATTCTGTTTCTGAGCTGTCCAGAAATATAGCCACTAGCCAAATGTGGCTATTAAAAGTATAATTCAAATTAATTAAATAAAATATAAAATTTAGTTACTCAGTAACACTAGGCACATTCCAAGTGTTCAATAGCCATACGTGGCTAGAGGTTACCATACTGAACAATGCAGTTGGTGAGCATTTTCATCACATAGAAAGCTCTATTGGGGAACACTGATTGCTAGGTACATGCTTAAAAACATTTATTATCTTTTTATTTTAGTTTTTAGAAATTTAGTTTATATTTATCTTGTTTTGTTATTAAGTGAAGACTTATATAATTCCAAAGACCAATCTACAAACAAGATATATTCAAGGAAGTCTAGTTTCCCCTCCTGTCCCCTCTAACCTATTCTCTCCCTCTTCCTATAGGTAAACTTAAAAAAATTTTTTTTTGGTTTATCTTTCCATTGGCTTTATTTTTAATGTTCACATATATACATCCATATGCATATATATAATCATAATTCCCCTTTTTTGATAAATGGTCACATACTAATTATTATTTAATTAAATAGGATTTTCTATTACTTGCAATATAAAGCATACAGAATAAGATAATCACTTATCCTTTAAAAGTAAATCAATGCTAAATTGCCCTAGTAGTATTTTTTAAAGAATCCCCCTGTAGAAGTGGAGAGACCAATGAGTCACTAAGTCCCAGGAAAACTTAGAGTTGTGGGGCATTTTTAAACAGAATAATTTAAAGCTCAAGTTCGCGATCAAAAATAAATTCTGACTATCCCAAGTGGTGAATGAAGGGCGCCATGCGTATTGGAACACAAGAATGACCAATTCAGTCTGAAAGGATGCCAGAGAGTGGTACTAACTTGCTCTCCAATAAGAAAATTTCAAATCCATTGGATTGGTTGCCAGAAAATGGAATTCTTTTTAAAGGGTGGAACATGTTCATATTTCCCTAGTTTTTGTCAACAACTTAACAGCTGTGTTCCAAATGGACTGAAGTTGAGCCAAAATATTGTCTGGCAGCCCTGAAAACAGAATCTGACAATAATTGATTTTCAGAGCATTCACAGTATGAATCCCAACATTCCACAGTCTGGAGAAATTGGAGAGACAAGGGGGAGGTGAACGTAGATCTTTATTTTCTTAATACTGTAGATGGTACGTGACTAAAGAAAATCTGAACAAGAGATTATCCCCATCATTGTGCTCCATTTCTTAAGACAGAGTAAAATATCTATGAAATAAGTAAAAAATAAAATGTCTTTCTACTTGGATGTTTTCTACTTCTCTAGGAGGTGCCTTGGCTACCACTGTGCCACTGCCTTTATGGGTGACCCAAGACAGTATGCATATAAACATGATTTTCCCCATATGGAAATTTTAAAAGATCAAGTCTTACATCTAACACTGAGGAAGATATGGAATGCAACTCTCACAAGTTCTTAGCAACCTGTGATTCTTCCAAGGAGAAATAAAGGAAATGTAAAGTATGGAAAATATCTCTTTTAGAGATGCTCTGCAGAGTTTTTGAAAGGCATTACAAAATAAAAAGAAGTCAGTGACAATTATTTAGCAATTCAGTGTGGGGAAGAGGGTATGCAACTAAGACCAACCTCAGAACACTCCCATAAATCCTATCAATGCTCACTTTCCATTCTAAATTTTGTTAGAGAGCAAGTCAGCTGACTGAAGGTACTTGAATTTCTACTTTAAAATATTTACCCAGATCTCGATTTAAAAAAATAACAAAAAAATCTTTGTCTACTAAAGAAAAAAAGGATCTCATTTCCTTAGTAAACAACTTGGGACAAAATTAATTAATCATCATGGCCTCTGGTTGTAAAATTTTAAACTTTCCCCAAATGTCCAGACACAGCTACCTGCAAATATTTTCACCCTGCCTCACTTGAAAAATACTCCCTATATAAATGTGAATGAGATTGTAAGTTTTAACACTATATACTAACTTTTTGAACTCTGTTGACTCACTAGACAATATTCAATTAATTTGGAAAACTGTATGTTGAATCTCCTGTTCATAATTTTGGGGGTTTTTTTAATCTTTTTTTTTAAACATCTTTATTGGAGTATAATTGCTTTACAATGCTGTGTTAGTTTCTGCCGTACAACAAAGTGAATCAGCTATACGTATACATATTATCCCCATAGCCCCTCCCTCTTGCGTCTCCCTCCCACTCTCCCTATCCCACCCCTCTAGGTGGTCACAAAGCACAGAGCTGATGTCCCTGTGCAATGAGGCTGCTTCCCACTAGCTATCTATTTTACATTTGGTAGTGTATATATGTCCATGCCACTCTCTCACTTAATCCCAGCTTACCCTTCCCCCTCCCTGTAGCAACCTAAGGGTCCATTGACAGATGAATGGATAAAGAAGATGTGGAATATACTTTTAACACTTAGGTGGACCAACCAGTGGAAAAAAAATATGCTTTATTTACCTAACAAGGTATAAATCTCCAGTGAAAAATTTATGAATTGCAAATGTGCAATCACAAAGACTAAGAAGTTGACTAATTGTAGCCTAATAGACTATAGACTAATTATTTGAAAGAAATTAACAATAGACTAGTTAAGTTGAGAAAAAAAGTTAAAAGAAACCTCAAAGGTCGTCTTGTTCAATCTTCTCCCTCAGAAGAGGGAACTAAGGCTCTGAGAGTTTGTGTGTCTCACCAATAATTTTCTAGTACATCAGTGGCAAAATCAAACTAGATCTGTGGGTTCCTGCTTACCTGCCCAGAACTATTCTCTCTCATAGCTTCAGGTCCATTGTCTTTAATGAGAAGGCACCAAGCTTCTTCCTGTTCAAAACAAACACCATAAATGATCATCCTAATGAGAGTGTTCTCTCCCAGCATCACATCCTCTTTCTGATTCACATTTCCTGATCTGGTGAGCACCCATTCTCGCTGCTGGCGTCTCACAAATCTGGGATGGTTTAGATGACCTGGGCTGGAGGTGGCTGGTTCACAGAGCTTTGGCTCCATGGACTTGTTGAAGGGCTCTAATCTCAGGCATATAGCTTTGCTTGATGCAGCCAAAAAATATGCTTCTGTCCAGTCAGCATTCAGGAAAGGTTTGCCTTTGAGTCACATTTTTCCTCTGAACTTTTGTTCACCCACTCCAATTTTAATCATTATTTAACATTCTTTTAACACCTTCTGTAATAACCTCAATGGGAAAATAATTTGAAAAAGAATAGATACATGCATATGTATAACTGAATCACTTTGCTGTACACCTGAAACTAACACAACATTGTTAATCAACTATACTGCAATATAAAATAAAAATTTTTTAAAACATATGTGGTAGAAATATGGAGAAAATTCAGTATTTTAAACAAAACTTGCTAAGAATTATATATTGTATATAAATCATGGCAAATTTGGGTATGTTCTTCTGTGCCCAATTTTTTTTTTGTATATATGTCCTAAATTTCAAAGAAATGATTACCTCTCCCTTTCACCATTAAAAATAATCATCACAAAAAACAACAAAAAAAACCACCTCCAATATTTCACCTCACCACATACCACTCGGATATTTCACTGAAAAATGATTTCACTTAAATACTTAGAAACAGCATCAATAAACCCAGTAGCAACTACAATATTTTGAGCATTTACTGCATGTCAGGCAACTTGCACATTTTGTCATTTAATCCTTAGAACATCTCTTTAAGACACACTGTGAGGCAGGTATTATTAAACTGATTTTACAGTTGAAGAAGCAGTCTCAGAAAGCTTTAGCAATTTTTCCAAAGGAAGTGGAAGATGCAGGGCTCTCTGACTCCAAAACCTCTGCTCCTAATTGCTACTCTGCACTGGCTCCAGATTTAAAAGTACCATCTTGTCCATTTCACGTCCAACAGGTGGATCACAGTTTATGAGCAAAGAACTGGGAAATTAGGGCTGTATAGAACATATTTAAGAAGGAAATAAATCGATAACTACAACAGCAAGTATACATAACTTTTTAAGTAATCTCACCCTCTTCTGATGACTTACGATCTTGTACCTCTTCTTAAACAGAGAACATAAAGTCTGTTACAATCCATACTCCATGTACCCCCCCCATGTAATCCCCCTAATTCCCCATTCAATACCCAATACCTTTTCTCTCTTCTAGCAGCATCTCTCACAGTCTGGTCTTTACCAAACTACTTTACATAATTTCTTTACCTTCTTTCATGTTTTAGGTTCCTCAAGTTTGCTTCCCTTTTAAGCATGTCTTCTAAAACTAGGAATCTAAGTTTCTGGCCATTATTGACAGAAACTTTCAGATAATATGTTTCTTTCTACAAAAACTCAACAGAGAGAACTTATAAAACAAAAAAGCAGTTGGAAGAGTTTTACTGAAGTACAAAATTGTAAACCAGCATCTTATTGATCCACATTATTCAGACATTTCCCTTTTTTCCTAGCTTTTCTATCCTTTGTCTATGTTTTCCCCAAAGAAGACAAAAACTCAAATGACTCCAGCTTATTAATAATTGAACAAATAATAAAAAATTCCTCCCAGAAAATTTACCCTCAAACTGCCATTAAAGGATAGTGACATGCTCTTTGTTCTGTTATTGCTTCAGTGTCATGATATTAAATGTGGGCGAACTTTGTTCAAATAAACATATCCTCAAAGGATTTAAAGAGTATCATTTATCATATAGCTATGGCCATTGTGATTCATAGTTTTAAACGCATCAAGCAGATAAAACAATATATTTTTATCATGAATTTAATAAGATCATAAGGGGACTTTCCTGATGGTCCAGTGGTTAAGACTCTGCACTTCCAATGCAGGGGCCGCGGGTTTGATCCCTGGTCAGGGAACTAGGATCTCACATGTTACACAGAAACATAAATAAATAAAATAAGATCATAGTACTTGATAGAACTGGGAACAGATGCAGAACATTCCCATCTTCCCTTCAGATGCATCTATTGCCCCTAGATTGGCAGGAATGAAACCTATCATCTACCAAGAAGAGGTAGATTCTAATCAACCTCTTGAAGTAACCTATCTTTGGACTTGGAAACCTTACCCCAGATCACTTCTCTCTTTTCTTCTCAAGGAAGCTGGACCGTAATGAGTAACTATTCTCAGGAATGAGTAATCCTCACTTGATATCTCTCATGAGCTTTTTTCCAGTTAAAACTACCTCAGGCTTTGTAGCTTTTTTTGATAGGTCATTTTATAATCTCTATACAAAGTTTTATATCACTATTAATATCATGCCCTCCCTTCCAAAGCCCTGAACTCTTGCTACTGCTACACAAACATCAGTGCTCATAGTAGGTACACAGGCCAGAATCAATAGGAAAATGGAGAGACTCTCAAAATCATCTGTAAAAGTCATTAAACTAGAGATTGAATCTGTATTGAGTACCATGCAGTTTTCTCTTCTCAAAGAGACAACACAAACTCTCAGAAAAAAAAAAAAGGAAATAGTAATTTAAAAAAAGAAGAAGAAAAAAAAGGCTCAGAAAAAGCCAACAACTTCTTAAATCCACTGACACAAAATTATAAACAAATGAAATTGAGAGTGATCGCCAAGTACTAGTCACCATTTCAGGAGTCCCAAATCTCCTTGATTCTAAACACATGAATGTGATCATGCTAAGAGATGTGGTGGAGGCAAAATCAGCTAAGCCAAATGAATGAGAATGGTGCCAAGGGCCTCTAAGAAATCAGAGAAAAGGGTTCAAGAATCAGTCCTGGCAACATAACAGAGAGAGGACGTAAAGACTGCAAATGTGAGGAATATGCTGTTACCACCTGTAAGAACACATGCTGCACTGTTCTGGGGAGGAAAAGTAGAATTTTATCATTCTATGGCAAACAGAGGCCCCGAAAGACAGTATCTCCAAAGTAGAGGGTTGGGTCCTCAAAACAGGGAAGAAGCATGAATCCAGGTACCTGATTTGCCCTGAGGCTGAAGGAAAAGGAAGGAATGTACATCTTGTTCAACTAGGTTCTAATACTGACACTTGTCTTGGGCTCCTCTCCCTGGGCTGTTCGGTTAACTGTCCTTCAATGTAGGGAGGTGGCCTAAGATCAAAGAACAATGCTGTTCAAGTTCATTTATGCAACCCCCTCTGTCTGCAGTTGGCAGAAAGCAATATGGGTTTTGAAAATGAACAAATGGGATTGAGTCAGAGATTGTTGAATTGCCAGGAAAGCAAGAGGAAGAACTAAATCTATTGATTTATTTTAAGGAATGGCAGGCTTACAGATATATTTTTTAAATATTTTAACTTTAATTTAAAAAATAACTTAAAAAATCCTTCAGATTATCACTTATGATAAAAATTAATGAGTAGAGTAATGAGGTTCTTATATTATGAGAAATATTTAAAGGAACAGTGTAGGTAGTTTGCCTTCCTTTCTCTAGACATCAAGAATTAAAAATTTTATGAAAAATTTTACGTTCAAATATGAATAAATTAATAGAAAGATTGATGGATAGATGATGGAAAAAAATATATATAAGTTACAGAAAAATCTGTCTGAAATGAGTCATGGAAGGACTTCAAGACTGTGCCTCTGCCATTAATAAAACATACCAAAAGCTTTCCAGAAGTATGAACAGAGCTCTTAGAATCTGGGAGGAAAATTTTAAATTTTCAGAAAAAGGAAGAAACTTTGAGTCTCTCCTGGCCATGTTTCTAGATACTCAAATCCAGATATGCCAGTTTATATCATGGGTCACAGAGGAATCATAAATTTAGCAATTTTCAGAGTTGAGTGGAGTCAAGACTCGTGGTGTGTTCAGCCTGTTGAAATATGAGCCAGGGTGCCTGCTTCCCAGGAAGTCTTTAACCCAATAGAATGTCCAGAACCCACCTGTCCTAAGTGCTCTCAGCATATGGATCTTGGCACCTCCCTCCAAAGCAAGTTTTGTTTTTGTTCTTGTTTTTTTGTTAAACAAACCTATCAAGGGATGGATTTTAATCCAAACAGGACATGGCAATTAGGAGATAAAACTAAAGCTGGGTTATTATATAACAGGAAAGGAAAAGAAAATAAGGTAACATGTTGTGGTAGATAGATCCTAATCCCTGGAATTTGTGAATGTTACCTTATGTGGCAAAAGGGACTTTGGAGACATTCTTAAATTAAACATCTCGAGATGAGATTATTCTGGATTATCCAGATGGGGCTTAAATGTAATCTCAAGTATCCTAAATGAGGGAAGCAGAAGGAGTTTCACCACAGAGGAAGAAGACAATATGATGATGGAAGCAAGGTGCACCACTGGCTTTGTGGATAGAGGAAGGGGGGGCTATGAGCAAAGGATGTAGGCAGCCTCCAGAAGCTGCATGAGGTGAGGAATGCAATCTGTCTTGGAGCCTCCAGAAGGAACCAGCTCTGCCTGCACTTTGACTTTAGCCCACTGGATCTGACTTTGGGTTTCTGATCTCCAAAACCACAGGAGAATAAATTGGTGCTGTTGAAGCCACAAAATCTGTGATCATTTGTTACAGCAGCAACAGGAAAGAAATGCATGTGGTGATCAAGAGGATGGTCTCCAGTGTCAGGGATATCTAAATTAGAAAACTCTCTCTGACCTGTTGACCTTGGGACTGGATTTAATTTCCAGAAGCTTCAACTTCATCATGTTCCGAGCACATAATGAGATGATTCATGGCAGAGTTTAAGCACAGATTATGACACAGAATGTGTGCAAATGGAAGCTAATGTTATAGGAAGGAAGGGAACTGAAGATTGTTGAATCCAACTAAGTCCCAAGCAATTTTTAGCCCCTATCTCATCTAAGTCCCATGACAATCCTGGAGGAAAGTATATGTGTTCTAGATATTTTACAGATTAGCAACTGAGATTCAGGTTCAGATTAAATCATTTGCTTAGCTGGTTATTAGTCTATTTTTATCCCCCAACATTCACTCTCTCTCTCTATTGATATTCTGACAATAAAATCCTTCACAGTTTTTTCTTCAAACCAAAGCAAGTTCAAGATGAATGTACCAAATGCAGTTTATAAAAAGAGTGCAGTATCAGGAGTCTGGCAAACCTAGGTCCTCACTCCCTCCTCTGTGACAAATTAGTCAGACTTCTCTGTGCTTCAGTTTCTTCATAGGTAAAAATAAATTAGTTAAAAGACTGATGATGAAATAAACATCTGACCTTTTTTGTACTTTCTAAACAGATCTAATAGTGGAATTTTTAATCAACTATATTTTTTTACTTAAGATTTTTAGATTCATCAGCAATTTTTTGCCAACTTGATTTTGCAGAATAAAAAGACTCTATGAACTCTAATTGAATTGTAACATTTTGATTGAAATGTAACTGTATCATTTCAATAAGATAACAGACTTTCCACCCTAATCCTGGAATGAGTAAGAGTCTTTTTTCTTTTAAAAATATACATTAGGACTTCCCTGGTGGCACAGTGGCTAAGAATCCGCCTGCCAATGCAGGGGACACAGGTTCAAGCCCTGGTCTGGGAAGATCCCACATGCCGCGGAGCAGCTAAGCCCGTGTGCCACAACTACTGAGCCTGCGCTCTAGAGCCTGCGAGCCACAACTACTGAGCCCACATGCCACAGCTACTGAAGCCTGCGCGCCTAGAACCCATGCTCCGCAACAAGAGAAGGCACCGCAATGAAAAGCCCGTACACCACAATGAAGAGGAGCCCCCGCTTGCCGCAACTAGAGAAAGCCTGCACGCAGCAATGAAGACCCAAGGCAGCCAAAAATAAATAAATAAATAAATATATACACACACATTAATAAAGGGTTGGGGAAATTCAAAGAAGAGTATTCCCTGGTCTTTATAGTAAACAAAGTGAAAGTCTCTATGATGACCACAAAGACATTTTTAGAGGATAACAAGTTAATTGTATACAAGTATACAATTGTATAAAAGTTTATTCATAGACTTACCAGAACCATGTCTGTTTCTTATGGGGGCACAGAGAGAGTTGTAGGATATCATTCCTGGTTTGTTCATAATTAGACCCTCAACATAGACACGATTCATATCTTCAGAACATCCTTTACCATGGCAACAGAGACTATTCAGACTTTCCCTACTTTCTAAGGATGCTGAAGGATTTAATCTCTACAAAAAGCAAAGTGGCCTAGGATCAGAAAACTTAGATTCGGCAGCCTGGATCTAAAGATGACTTGAGTTCACTTCTAATTCCAAAATGCTTTGTTTTCATTGTCTTCTTACTAATCAGTTAATTTGCTTTATGCTCCATTGGCAGGGTGCTTAGTAACTACATGCCATTCCAGAAAACTGTTTTATAGATAAAAAGCTGAAGAGAGGCGAGGTGACTTCTCTCACCTCAGCTGGCCACCTGCAGAACAAATATTAGAACTTAGGAATTCCAAATCTTACGCCCACTCTTCTTTTTCCCCACAGTCTGCAGACTACAGCAACCTTTACACAAAGGCAGCAAAGTGCAAGTGTTTGGATAATATGCTGCCTGTAACCTAAAATTTCATGCTTATGAAAACTGTCATGGCTAGTTACCCAGAGGAAGTAGTACTTGTTTTTCCATTTTCTTAAAGAGGTTAGCTCAGTTTCTTTTTAATATAGACGAAAGTAAATGATCCTCAAAAGTATTCTATAACTTGTGGGGCTTGCAAAGAATCATGGATCAATGAAAGGGCACTAATCTAGGAGTCAATCCTGACCCCGTGATTACTAAGCTGTGCAACCTCTTTCTAGAATCTTAACTTCTCTGAACTGTAGTTCTTCTCATTTATAAAATAAAATCTCCTCCACAGGGTTGTTTTTAAAGTCAAATAAAAATGAAAACACTAGTTAATATCACCTTTTTTATTATGGTGGGTTAGGCATTCTGCTAGCCATTTTATGAATTTCATTTCATTTCATTTTCACAATCACCCTAAGAGGTAGATTCTATTATCATTCCCATTGTATAGGTCAAAAATTAATCTTGAGCGCTTAAGTTATTTGCCTAAGGTCACACAGCTAATTTCAAGTCCTCTTCACCAGTATATGTAAGCATATTTAAAAACATGAAGCAATATAAAATATAAATTACACGTTCTTCTGATTGTCCTTAAGACGGCTATAGGGGATAAATTGATATACATGCCTATTGCCGGAGCTACCTCTGGGATAGTAAATTAGGACAAGTACTTGCTTTCCCTTCCTTCCTATTCCTACACTGTCAGCAGCTTAGGGATGAGTGAAGACAGCTGATGAGAAAGTAGATGTGTTAGCTAGTAGGAGACTGTAAGCTCCTGAAGGGAGGGACTATGATGTACCTCTGCGTTATATTCTCTGCTTAGTGTTGCATACTGAGTGCCTTGCCAATGCCCTGCTCAGAGTGATGTTAATAGAATTTGTTGAGTGAATAAATGAAATTATGAATATATGCCTATCAGCACAGATTTGAGGTTTTTCTACAGGCAACCTACCCATAATACTAACAACTATCACTAAGAACATATTGATGAGTGTGACTGAGACAACAGAATGTGTACACAATGTGTACATCAAACTTTGCTTCCATGTCTTCCAGAACTGGGGTCCCCAACCCCGGGGCCTGTTAGGAACCAGCCGCACAGCAGGAGGTGAGTGGCGGGCAAGCAAGCGAAGCTTCATGTGCCGCTCCCCATCTCTGGCATTACTGCCTGAACACCCCCCCACACACACACACACACCACCGTCCATGGAAAAACTGTCTTCCACGAAGCCAGTCCCTGGTGCCAAAATGGTTGGGAACCACTGCTCCAGGGTATACAACCAGACCAGACTTTTCAATCTCCCCTGCAGTTGTCTGGGGGCCTGAGACTTCCATCTGGCCAATAATAGGAACAAGAGTGAGCTACACCATCTCCAGCCCTGGCCCCCCAAACCTCACATGAAATTCTCTCTTTCTTCTCCTGCCAGCTAGAGACAAAGAATCCAGTGGTGAAATCCAAAAACCTAGGATACAGTGGGGCCACTACATATATATAACATATATATGGTATCCATTCATTCATGAACAGACATTTAGACTGTTTCCATATCTTTGCTATTGAATGGCAATGAACCTAGTAGCACAGATATCTCTTCAAGATATTAATTTCATTTCCTTCAGATATAAAGCCAGAGTAGGGTTGCTGGGTCATATGGTAGTTCTATTTTCAATTTTTTGAGGAACCTCCATACTGTTTTCCATAGAGGCTGCACCAATTTATCTTCTTACCAATGGTTTATAAGGATTCCATTTTCTTCACATCATTGCCAACACTTGTTATCTTTGACCCTTTGATAATAGTCATCCTAACAAGTGTGGGGTGATATTTCATTACCGGTTAGTCATTTGTATGTCTTCTTGGGAAAATGTCTATTCAGGTTCTTTGCCCATTTTTAAAAATTGGGTTACTTAATTTTTTGCTATTAAGTTGTATGAGTTCCTTCTATATTTTGGATATTAATCCTTTATCAGATATATGGTTTGCAAATACTTCTCCCATTCTGTAGATTGCTTTTTAAATTTTTTGGATTGTTTCTGTTGCTATGCAGAAACTTTTGAGTTTGATATGGTCCTACTATATTTATTTTTGCTCTTGTTGCCTATGTTTTTGGCATCACATCTAAAAACTGCCACTGAGATTTTTGGAGCCATTGTTACAGCAATTTGCCTACCTATCTCTTTTTCATACACTCTTTAATACATTCCCAGACTGCATTCATGTGACTTACTTTCCCCATTCATTTCCTATTGTTAACCTTAATAAAATTTCACATATATAAAAATATTTAGAAAAGGGAGGTGAGCAAAGAGAACATCCTAGGCCTCAGAGATTCAGTCATGGAAGCTCATGAAACAAGTCCTGCTTGTTATGATTTCTGATGTTCTTTCAAACAAAAGCTAAGGTGACAGCACTTGGGAACTTCTTGGTCTAGAAATATTTACAGGTTTATAAAGAGAGACTACAAAGCTAAAATTTCCACCTAGGTACCAAATGTTGAGATATACAAAATCAAACATGAATATCAGTATTAAAATTCATTCATTTTGTTTCAGATAAAAAGACTTGGCCTACAGAGCCTGTGGTTCCTTTGGACAGGACTTTAGTTAAAAAGATAACTTGGATTTAGACATGATAGCTTGGGAAGGGACATGACAAGATCTTTAAATATTTTAAGCAATTGTACATAAATCCCTGGCACAGGGAAGACCATATTTCTTTCTATCCTTTATGATGTTTTATGATTGCTCTTCTAATAATTTGTGTGATATTTCCCAGTTGTCAAATGTCCCTGATTGCCAGTGATTAAGACTAAATGAGAAGATCACACTCCTTCCCCAGGTGGTTGTTAGGAAACATCTGAATCATAGTGATTTGTTTGGTGAACTCTCCCTAGCAATCTTGGGTTTACATAAATAAACATTCAATACACTCCACACTAATACATTTGTTTGCACTGTGGGTTTCTGATCTAAAGGATCTACTTTCTTTATGGTTTAGCAAATCATAAGCATGTTCAGAAACACAAGGGCTTGGATTTCAAGATTCATGGTTTTACACATACTAAATAAACCAGATCTGAGCTACTGGAGAATGTGGGCATTTGAGCTTCATATATGTGAGAACAACATAATTCTTAATGATGAAGTCAGTCACATTTGAATAGTTAGGGAAATATTCAGATGTGTCTTATTTTTTGGTCCTATTAAAACATAAAAGCAAAAACAAGAAATAGTGTTCCACGAGGTGAGTAAGAAGTAGATACCATGAGGGTAAATAAAGGGGTCACAATGTAAGGCTGTGTCTGTCACTGTACCTGGCACAAAGGAGGGGTACCATACAGTGATCTACTTAGTTCAGTAATAACACAAAAATCTAAATTCTAGCAAAATACATAACTAAAACTTTTTGGGATCTTTGAGGTAGATTAAAATAATATTTTTACTGTTTTTCAGATACTTGTAGAAACATACCACACTCTGCCATGCCTACATATCTTTGCATTATGTTTTTCCCTCCTCCTGGAAAGCCAACCTCCTTTATTTTTTAGGGAAGTCATTTCTTAATCTTCAAGTCTTGTTCCAAGAATCACCTCCCTGGCATAGACTCCTCTGACCCTTACAGACAGAACCAAAATATCTTTTGTCTCTCTTCCATAGCACACTCCACTAACTATAATCTACTTATTTAATGACTGGTGTCCCCTTTTAAAAAGCCAGAGCTCCTTGAGAGCAGGTACTTGGTACTGTCCATCTTTGCGTCCTCAGAGCCTAGAAAGTAGTACTATACTTATTGTGTGCTCGATAAAGGCTTGATATCTCCATGAAATGGTTCTCAGAGTATAGTTTGTGAATACCTGGCAGTTCCATAGCCCTTTCAGAGGGTCTGTGAGGTCAAAACTATTTTTATATTAATACTAAGGAGTCATGTGCCTTTCTCACCGTGTTGACTTTTGCACTGATGGAGCAAAAACAGTGATGGGTAAAATGATTAAGTTCAGAGCATAAATCAAGTCAATGGCAACAAACACTATTAGTAGTCATTATATTCTTCACTGCTACACACATGCAATAAAAATAGTGCCAGTTCCACTTAGGAATGTCCCTGAGGGAGCAATAAAAAATATTAATTTTATTACATCTTGACCCTCAAGACACATCTTTCTAATACTATATGTGATGAAATGGCACAGATGGATTAAAAGTACTTCTGCTGCATTCTTCAGTCCAATGATTTTTCTCAAGGAAAAATGGTTGTATGGTTGAGCTGCAAGCTGAACTAGCTGTTTTATTCCTGGAAAGAACTACTGACAGGTAAACTATGATTATTCAGACTTGGGAATTTGGCAGAAATTTTCACCTGATTGGATAAAGTAAGCCCGCTATTTTACGGAAACAACTGAGAGTATATGTTGCAAGTGATAAAATTCAAGTTTTCAAGTGAATGTTAGAATTTTTGAAAACTCCTATCTTTCATTTTGTACTTGACAGCTCCTCAATGCTTAAACTTTCCTGATGAGTTCGGGGTGATAAAATGTGTCAACATTTAGAGATATGCTTATTAGTTCTAGCATCCTGAAAAGCAGATGCTAAAATGAGTTTAGACACTCAAAGGAGTTACTGGAAATACCTCTGAAGGGTAAAGGGAGAGAGAGAGCCAGAGAAGGCAAGGAAAGCCTTCATACCACAGTGCAGGTCTGACACTTGTGAAGGAGAGAGGAAGGAACATGGATGGGGTAGGGAGAGTTTCAGATTGCAGTGCAGTTCCAGGAATGTTTCTGCCAAGCCACTAGCAAGTTATGGAGTCAAAGTCACCAATTTAAGGATGTCTACATCTTGCAGGGATGGGACAGCATTAGTGCTTTCGCCTACACTCATTCCTTAGCTGTGATCAGCAATCCGAAGCATGACTTTTGTATAAATGTTGTTTCATACATCCAGAAGGACAGCAGCAAATGCTGTTAGTCAATTATATTCCCTTCAGTAGGATATCTCAGCAGTGCATTTTCATGCCCATCAGAATCTGTGTAAGTCAGTGACTGGATATTTTCCAAATGACCAATGCATGTTTTTATACAATCATGCATGGATAAAATATTCACCTACACTGAGTACAAAAAGCTCACTGATATGAACTATGGTTTTGGATTCCACACTGCAACAATTTAAGTAGTAGTTAATATTTAAAAACCGCCATTTGTTGGGGTTTGATATAGTATCAAACAATAGTCATAATCACCTGGCTATTAATCGTAATCAAAAGGCTATTAATTATTTTATTGTCCAACCTCATTTAGGTGTGTGGCCAGATTTTCTTCATATACTGTACTTCAACAAAAAGAATATATCTCAACAGACTGAATGAGAAGCAGATATGAGAATACAGATATCTTCTGTTATGCCAGATATTAATGAGATCTGCAAAAATGTAAAATAGTGCCACTCTTCTCACTAATTATTTTTCTGGAAAATACTTTTTATTAACATATCTTATTTAGGTTAGCCTGTGATGGATTCATTATTGTTATTTTTAAAATAAATTGATCAATATTTTGAAAGTTTCTCAGATTAGTTTCTAATACAATAAATGTAAATGGATATTACCCATATTAAAAAAGCTCTTTGAGGTCCTCAATAACTTTTAAGAGTGTAAAGTAGATCTGAGAGAAAAATGTTTAAGGACCACAGAATTAAGGAACCATTACATTCAGGTATGAGTAGTGAAACAAAGTCAGTATACCATGAAAGAAGGCAGAAAACACAGTGGTTAAGAGAGTGGCTCTAGAGTCAGAAAACCGGAATTTGGATTTTGGCTTCAATATTTCCTAAAGAGTGTCTTTGGACAAGTGAATTAAGCTCTTGAGCCTCTATATCTTCATACGCAGATAATAATATCTACTCTATAGGATTGTTGTAAAGATTAAATCAGATAGAATACTCTCATTTTAATGGAGGTAAAGCAGCAAAAGTTTGATAAAATTTAGTCTCTTCTAGTTATTATCGATAATGTTATTCCACTGGTAGTAGTTTTCTCTATTAGGAAAGCAAACACTCACTCTTCCTCCTTAGTGGTAGATATTAAATAATCCTTGAATACTCTACATCAGAACCATGTAAATTGCTTATTTAAAATGCAGAAAACCAAGGTATCAGGTTAATTCAAGTCTTTTCATCAAATGCTCCTGGAAGAACTAAATATCTGTATGGAAAAAAAGTATGAATCTCACTCAGCCTTCTATCTCATTACACACACATACATACCACACACAAATTCAAATTGATCAGAGTCCTAAACTATAAAACTCCTAGAAAAAAAACACAGAATACCTTTGCAATTTCATGGAAAGAAATGTTTCTTGAAACAATACCCAAAAAGTACTAATTATAAAAGAAATCTTGATAAATTAAACTCAAAACTAAAAATGTCTACTTATCAAAAGCAATCTTTTAAAAATGATAAGCTACATTTTGGGAAAATTATTTATAATATGTATATCTTATAAAAACATATTCAAAACATATAAGGACACAAAAATCAACAATAAAAAGACAAGGAACCCCATTAAAATGTTCAAATGATTTGAACAGACAATTCAATGAAGAAGATATTACAAGTGATCATTAAATACATAAAAACATGTTCAACATTTTAAATTAAATTAAAAAAAAATCTAACAACACCAAATGTTGGTGAGGATATGGAGCAACTGGAACTCTCCTGCATTACTATTGAGGGTATGAAGTGATGCACCCATTATGAATAAGAGTCTTTGGTGTCTTATAAATTTAAATATATATCTATCCTATGAGCAATTTCCCTCCTAGGTATTTACCCAAGAGAAACAAAAACATATATTCACAGAAAGAAATTTATAAGAATGTTTATAGCAGACTTATTCATGGTAGTAAAAAACTGAAAACAAACTAAACGTCCATCAAAGCAAAAATAATAAACAATATATGGATTATTCAAACAGTGGGATATTAGGTAGCAATTTTATTTTATTTATTTATTTGTTTATTTATTAATTTATTTTTTTATTGAAGTATAGTTGATTTACACTCAATGTTGTGTTAGTTTCTGGTGTATAGCAAAGTGATCCAGTCATATGTATATATATGGTTTATTATATATTGAACTATATTGAATATAGTTCCCTGTGCTATATAGTGGGTCCTTGTTTTTTAGCTATTTTATATATAGTAGTTTGTATCTGCCAATCCCAAACTCCTAATTTATCCTTCCCCCATACCCTTTCCCCTTTGGTAACCATAAATTTGTTTTCTATGTCTGTGAGTTTGTTTCTGTTTTGTAATAATTTCATTTTTATCATATTTTAGATTCCACATATAAGTGATATCATATGGTATTTGTCTTTTTCTTTCTGGCTTACTTAACTTAATATGATAATCTCTAGGTCCATCCATGTCCATCCATGTTGCTGCAAATGTCAGTATTTTATTTCATTCTTTTTATGGCTGAGTAGTATTCCATTGTGTATATATATATATATATATATATATATATATATATATACACCATATCTTCTTTATCCATTCATCTGTTGATGGACATTTAGTTTGCTTCCGTGTCTTGGTTATTGTAAATAGTGCTGCTATAAACATTGGGGTGCATGTACTTTTCAAATTAGAGTTTTCTCCAGATATATGCCCAGGAGTGAGATTACTGGATCATATGGTAACTCTATTTTTAGTTTTTAAAGGAACCTCTGTACTGTTCTCCATAGTGGCTGCACCAATTTACATTCCCACCAACAGTGTAGGAGGGTTCCATTTTCTCCACACCCTCTCCAGCATTTGTTATTTGTAGACCTTTTAATGATGGTCATTCTGACCAGTGTGAGGTGATACCTCATTGTAGTTTTGATTTGCATTTCTCTAATAATTAGTGAAGTTGAATATCTTTTCATGTGCTTATTGGCTACCTGTATGTCTTCTTTGGAGAAATGTCTATTTAGGTCTTCTGCCCATTTTATTATTTTTTATTTTTTTTGTCATTGAGTTGTATGAGCTGTTTGTATATTTTGGAAATTAAGCTCTTGTCAGTTGCATCACTTGCAGCTACTTTCTCCCAGTCCATAGGAGGGGAGAAGAAGGGGGAGGAGGAAGAGGAGGGGGAGGAAGGGAGAAGGAGGAGAAAGACGATGATGACAGCAAGTATCTGGGCCTAACTTCAGATCTATTCAATAAGAAGTTCTGAGGATGGGATCCAGGAATCCATATATTCGAAAGGCCTCTCAGGGGATTCTGCTGAACTCTAGGATCTTGACAGGTATTGTCTTTGTCATTCTTCTTACAGCTGTGGAAAACACTGGTTTCAAGTGAGAGTAGGTCAAACAGGACTTCTATGTCTCAGGCCTTCCTTCAGGAATCCCCCAGCATGGGTCTCCTGAAGCACTTTCTATCAAATCATTCATAAGATTCTCATAATTTTCTACCCTGCATATTTGCTCTTAAAAGTCACATCCTATCTCCTGTATGGATTATAAACCAGAAGCTCAGGTCCTCTCTGAAATATTTCTTGACTTCCTACAAATGTTGCTGTGATGAGGTGTCTGGGGAAGTTTTCCCTCTCTTAACTCCCTCTGCCATGAAACTGGTACTTACGGAATTGCCCTAAGGGCAGCCACAGCCCATTAAATACCTGAGGCACCTGTGACAGGAGCTCTTCTGTCAGAGGGAAAGCCCAGGCAGGGAAGGGGTAGGAGCCATCCAGCTTCAGCCTCAGAATGAGTCACTAGGATCACCAGGCTGAACATCTAGAGGGCAGCCCAGGGCCAGGCCTAGGCCACAGAAATGTGAGGTGATTCTGGACTTTTCTAAGAAAGTTCATAAAGCCAGGAGCTTAGGAAAGCAAATTGGACCATTGTTCCCAGCATGCCTGGCTTCATGACCAGGCTCAGCCCTCCACTCAAGAAAATGGGTGTAATCCCGTTTTCACAAAACCTCTTCCCCAAAATCTAACACAAGGGCCCTCCTGGCACCAGGTATTAAATCAGGTGAAATGAAGGGTTCCACAGCCTCTAGCCAGATTTCTGCAAAGAAAGTCACGTTACTGACAGAGATAGTGAAAACAAAGGCAGCCTACAAAACCTGAACAGGTTTTTGTCACATTTCCTATTGAAAGGCAATTATGCAGTCTCCAAAAATTGAGATCCAAGATTCTGTATAGCTTGAATTAAGAGTTGAGTCACTCGTTCCATTGATCGCATGTTCTAAATGGCTGGGCACAGTTCCACTGAGAATAACAAAATTGCATTTTATCCATGGGTAGCTGAGTCAATAGTTGTCAAAAAGTTTTGAGTGCCTATTGTATGTCAGGCACCTGTGAAGCAATGTATGTGAATGATCTCACCTAATGTTATAGCAAACTAATAATGAGGCAGAGACTATTTTAACTGCCATTTTACAGATGTGAAAACTGAGGCTAAGAGAAGTTAAGTAATAGACTAATGTTAAATAGCCAAGCCATATTAAAACCCAAGTGGCTTTACCCCATGAGTCATTCATTCCTTCAACAAATTTATCCATTGAATGAATATTTATTAGACACCTATTACATGCCATATACTACTCTAGGCACTGGAAATATAATGACAATTGAGACAAATTCCCTACCCTCATGGAGCTCATATTCCAGTGCAGAAGAAAGAAAATTAATGAATAAAAATATTTCTAATATAATAAACAGTATTAAGGGATAAAAGTGATAGTGTGTATTGGGTACAGCTTAACAAGACAGAATGGTCACAAAAGGTCTCTTTTCAGAGGCATCTTTGTAATGATACCAGACCAAAGGTAGGAAAGTAGCCAGGCACACATTTGCAAGGAAAGAGTCCCCAGGTGGTGAAATGCCTACAGTGAAGGCTTGTCACATTAAAGGAATAGGAAGGAGGCAAATGGGACTATAAGTTGAGAGAGGAATGGTGGGAAATGTAGTGAAAAAAGGTTCTCAGGGGCATATCTTGCAGGATGCTGTGGAATATTTTATTCTGAGGCTGATCAGGAGCCTTGGAAGGTTCTGAGCTGGGGAGGGGATGGTCTGCCTGATATGGGGGGATCAGACTTCAGAGGTGAGCTCAGTCAGAAAGGAAGGAGGGAGATGGGTCAGGAGACCACTGCAAGAGCTCAAACTAGACATGTGGTGGTGGCAGAAATGGTGAGAGGTGGTTGAATTCAGGATATGCTTCAGAGAGAACTCAGGGATTTGCTCAAAGATTGCATATGCAGTGTGAGTCAAGGATGACAGTGATGCTTTTTAACTATTATAGTGTACCCTCTCCATGTGTTCACCAAAGAGGCATGAATATTACTATTTCCACATTCCAGGAAAAGGGAATGAGAGTTGAGAGAAAGACCCTTTCTAGAGATGAGCAAACTGCTGTCTCTAGAAAAGCCAATAAATGAGTAGCTTTCCTAGCCGTAGTGTCTTAGTATGGTGATAAGAAAACTCAAAGTTGTTATAGTACAAGGAAAATTAGACCAAGTGTCAGGAGAAGTAGACTCCAATTCTGACTCAGTCACTTAAGGAGAGTGTGACCCCAGCCAGATGCATGAGTCCTCTGGTTTCATTTACTTTAACTATGAAATGGGCATAAGAAATAATGTCCTACATACTCATGAGGTTGTTATGAAGAACAAATGAAATAAAGTAGATGAAAGTATCCTAAAAACTCTAAAGTGTAGAATACTGACGGACATAAGAATTCTTCCTTTCCAGCTTTAGTAGGTCTATGTCTTGTTAGTCGTGAAGTTAACTTTTATTACATATACTTCATAATCTGAATTTTAATGTATCTGAGATTGGGACTTGTCTGGTGGCTGGAAGGTTGCCCTTTCAGCTACAGGAAAAAAAACAAACAAACAAAAACCTCCATACTAACGTTTTTCCATGCATATGTTACTTTATTTCCCTTTCCAAGCCAGGTCAATTGCTCTGTGTTCTAATATCAGCTCTGCCATCTACATCTTCTTGGTAGCATGCAGCTATTTTGCTTATATGAAAAATATGGTTGGAAAATTGAAACTAACGGAAATTGCAGTGAAAAGGAAGATAGAGTAAACAAAAGACATAAAATGTTAGAGTTTTAAAAGCCAAGTTAGAAGTTTTAAATCAACTTGAGGAATTACAGGCTCCACATTCAAAGAACACTGGGGCTAGGAAATTACACAGTGAGAACACATTAGACAGTTCAGGGGATTGTCCACTCAAGCCCTCAGGAATCTGAGTGTTTCCTGATTTATGAAACCAACTCACAACCTAAACCCATTAAAATATCAGATATGATTCACTTTCCATCTCACAAGTAACTGACATTCATAGCAATTCCTAGGAAGTCTACACCAGTGCATAAGTGAAGTCCAGTGGACTGACTTCCTTCTCCATAATTCTCAGTGGCGTACACTTCTTCTTAGAACTCGCACTATATGAACATTGCCTTCATATTTGGAGTTTGTTGATATAGTTTTCCTAAAATTTAAAGGGTTGGAGATAGGTCATCTTGGTCCCTGCACTTCTAGACTTACTGTTTGTATCCCAACAATTTTGTGAAGCAGTTACTAGCAGAGAAAAAAGGAGTGATTTTGCTAGCTGTTATTGAAACAAACAGTGAGGACCAGAGAGAAGAGTCCCTGAATTAGGAAACACAATACACAGATAACCTTTCCATGCCTCCTGATTCTGCGTAGGTTGCTCAGTTCTTCTCATTTCCCAAACTACCCCGCTGGTACTAGCCTACTCACTTCTATTCCTACTCATGTCACTGCCATTAAATTACACCAGGCATTAGCCAGGCTAACACACACACACACAACACAACATAGCTGGTGGCGCTGTATCATAGGGGAAGGAGCTGTGGAGCTTCAAATAAGTTTTACTTGCAGGTAGGAAAGAAAAAGGTGAGTAGCTTACTCTAAGGACAAATACCCACCAGTCAGGGTGTGGCAGAGAGTGCTAAGGGCCACCCTCTCCATGTGCTCCTCCACATTTCTGACTCCCTTGCAGTTGGATTGGACCAGATAAAGGAGTGTGGCCAAGACAAAAACGGGCAGAGAAGCTGTGTGTCATGTGTCCCGTCTGCCTCTGGAGCATCCAGCTCAGTCTTCCATGTTATTTCTTTAGCAGCTGGAACTGAAGGACTGACCTGACAGAGCCACTGGATTCTCCTGTTGGAGAAGAGCTGCCTGACTTCCACAGGACTTTGTGTGAACAGAAATAAACTTTTATTGTGTAAATCCATCAACATTTGGGACCTCTTTGTTTCAGTAGGTACTGTCAATTACCCTGAGACAGAATGCTTTTCATGACAAATTATATGTCATCTTGTGGTGTCAGAGCCAGAACCAATAGCTGAAGCACATGAATCTGCAGTGCAAACACAAATAAAAAGTCAGGGTGTAATACACAAATTTAGTTACATGGTAGGAATTACAAGTTGACCAACTTCTATGATATTTCCCATGCCCCCAGCACCTCCTCCAACTGTTATAACTGCATCATTTTATCTGAATTTATATATTTTGGTCAACAAGTCTCTTTTTAAAAAACACTTGCAGAGAAATTGTTGGTTTTCCATGGCTTAGTGTGACTGACTTGGTTCTGACTGATTTGTTCTTTGCACCTATCTGAGAGTAAATGTACTGAGAAAATAGGAAACTGAGAGATGAAGGAAGGTAGTCCTTTCAAAACAGCATGGAAATGGCGGATGAGGTGCCTAAATACAAGTGTCTTAGGGCAGGTTAAGGGTGTACTAAGACTGCCAGGGTGTCACTAAGTGGAGGGCAGGAGAACAGAGAGGGTTTGTAGAAGGAAGTCCAGGGTAAATCTCACAGGTTTCAAATTTTTGCTTAGGGCCATCCCAAAGAAATGGAAAGAGCCATTCTTCTTCCATCTAAGTGTCAAGTTTTCTGATTCCTATTCCCAGGTGGTCTGACAATGCATGTTGCAGTTCATGCAGATAGCATGAATTAACTAAGCTTCTGTGGGTTAACCTGACATCCTAATCGCTAATCAACACACTGTTTCTACGACAGAACACTTACCAAATTTCAAACAAACTGTTCTGGAATACAACTTTTTCATAAAATTTGAGATTGTTTATGCATGAAATCAACCCATATACTTCCTTACCACCACTAAGACTAAATGGTTTGGAGGGGAGACCTTAAAGATGGAGGAGGATTAAGATGTGGAGATCACCTTCTTCCCCACAAATACATCAAAAATACATCTACATGTGGAACAGCTCCTGCAGAACACCTCCTGAAAGCTGGCAGAAGACCTTAGATTTCCCAAAAGGCAAGAAAATCCCCACATACCTGGGTAAAAGAAAAAAGAAAAACAGAAACAAAAGAATAAGGACGGAACTTGCACCTCTGGGAGGGAGCTGTGAAGGAGGAAAAGCTTCCACACACTAGGAAGCCACTTCACTAGCAGAGACGGTGGGTGGAAGAGGAGGAAGCTTCGGAGCCTTGGAGGAGAGTGCAGCAACAGGGGTGCAGAGGGCAAAGCAGAGAGATTCCCGCACAGTGGTTCCCTGCCGACCAGCACTCACCAGCCTGAGAGGCTTGTCTGCTCACCCGCTGGGGCGGGTGGGGGCTGGGAGCTGAGGCTTGGGCTTTGGAGGTCAGATCCTAGGGAGAGGACTGGGGTTGGTTGTGTGAACACAGCCTGAAAGGGGCTAGTGCGCCACAGCTGGCCGGGAGGGAGTCCGGGAAAGCTCTGGACCTACCTAAGAGGCAAGAGACCATTGTTTCAGGGTGCGTGAGGAGAGGTGATTCCTTCCCTGTCTGCCCACAGAAGGCAGCGCACCGCCTAAATGAGCTCCAGAGATGGGCACGAGCCACGGCTATCAGCTCTGATGCCAGAGACGGGCATGAAACACTGACACCACTGCTGTAGCCACCAAGAATCCTGTGTGAAAGCACAGGTCACTATCCACACATGCCCCCCCTGCTCCCCCGGGAGCCTGTGCAGCCTGTCACTGCCAGGGTCCCGTGATGCACAGACAACTTCCTCAGGAGAACACACCACATGCCTCACACTGTTGCAACGTCATGCCGGTCTCTGCCACCGCAGGCTCACCCCGCGTTCCAATTATAACTACCGTACCCCTCCCTCCACCCAGCCTGAGTAAGCCAGAGCCCCCTAATCAGCCGCTGCTTTAACCCCATCCTGTCTGGGGAAGAACAGAAGCCTGAGGGCAACTTACATGCAGAGGAGGGGCCAAAAACAAAGCTGAAACCCAGGAGCTGTGTGAACAAACAAGAGAAAGAGAAATTTCTCCGTGAAGCCTCAGGAGCAGCGGATTAAATCCCGACAATCAACTTGATGTACCCTGCATCTGTGGAATACCTGAATAGACAACGAAATTGAGGGAGTGGACTTTGGGAGCAACTGAAGACTTGGGGTTTTCTGTCTGCGACTGACTTGTTTCTGATTTTAATGTTTATCTTAGTATAGATTTTAGCTGTGTTATCACTGGTGGATTTGTTTATAGGTTTGGTTGCTCTCTTCTTTTTTTATTATTACATTTTTATTTTAATAATTTTAAAAATAATTTTATTTAATCTTATTTTATTTTAGTTCTTATTTAATTTAATTTTTTTTGTTTTGTTTAGATTTTTCTTTTTAATTAATAGACTTTTTTTTAAAGAGCAGATTTAGGGTTACAGAGAAACTGAGCACATAGTACAGAGATTTTTGCCTCACCCCCACAGCTACGATTTTTTTTTAACATCTTTATTGGAGTATAATTATTTAATTTTAAAAATAATAAAAATTATTATTATTTTATTCTGTTTTTCTCCCTTTTCTTCTGAGCCCTGTGGCTGACACGGTCTTGGTGCTCTGGTCTGGTGTCAGGCCTGAGCCTCTGAGGTGTGAGAGCTGAGTTCAGGACATTGGACCACCAGAGATCTCCTGCCCCACATAAAATCAATTGGCGAGAGCTCTCCCAGAGATCTCCGTCTCAACGCTAAGACCAATCTCCAACCAATGGCCAGAAAACTCCAGTGGTGGATGCCCAACGCCAAACAACTAGCAGGACAGGAACACAACCCCAGCCATTAGCAGAGAGGCTGCCTAAATCATACTAAATTCACAGACACCTCAAAACACACCACCAAACGCAGCCCTGCCCGCCAGAAAGACAAGATTCAGCCCCACCCACCAAAACACAGGCACCAGGCCCCTCCACCAGAAAGCCTACATAATCAACAGAACCAACCTTACCCACTGGGGGCTGACACCAAAAACAACGAGAACTGTGAACCTACAGCCTGCGAAAAGGAGACCCCAACACAGTAAGTTAAGCAAAATGGTAAGACAGAGAAATATGCAGCAGATGAAGGAGCAAGGCAAAAACCCACCAGACCAGACAAATGAAGAGGGAATAGGCAATCTACCTGAAAAAGAATTCAGAGTAATGATAGTAAAGATGACCCCAAATTTTGGAAATAGAAACGTTTAACAAGAACCTGGAAGAACTAAAGAGCAAACAAAAAATGATGAATGACACAATAAATGAAATTAAAAATTCTCTAGAACGTATCAATGGCAGGATAACTGAGGCAGAAGAATGGATAAGTGACCTGGAAATAAAATGGTGGAATAACTACTGCAGAGCAGAATAAAGAAAGAAAGAATGAATAGAATTGAGGACAGTCTCAGAGATCTATGGGACAACATTAAACACACCAACATTCGAATTATAGGGGTCCCAGAAGAAGAAGAGAAAAAGAAAGTGTCTGAGAAAATATTTAAAGAGATTATAGTTGAAAACTTCCCTAACTTGGAAACGAAACAATCAAGTCCAGGAAGCATAGAGAGTCCCATACATGATAAATCCAAGGAGAAAAACACCAAGACACATATTAATCAAACGATCAAAAATTAAATACAAAAAAAAATATTAAAAACAGCAAGGGATAAGCAACAATTAACATACAAGGGAATCCCCATAAGGTGAACAGCTGATCTTTCAGCAGAAACTCTGCAAGCCAGAAGGGAGTGGCAGGCCATATTTAAAGGGATGAAAGGGAAAAACCTACAACCAAGATTACTCTACCCAGCAAGGATCTCATCAGATTTGATGGAGAAATGAAAACCTTAACAGACAAGCAAAAGTTAAAAGAATTCAGCACCACTAAACCATCTTAACAACAAATGCTAAAGGAATTTCTCTAAGTGGGAAACAGAAGAGAAGGAAAAGACCTACAAAAACAAACCCAAAACAATTAAGAAAATGGTAATAGGAACAGATATCTATAACTACCTTAGATGTAAATGGATTAAATGCTCCAACCAAAAGACATAGACTGGATGAATGGATACAAAAACAAGACCCATATCTATGCTGTCTACAAGAGACCCACTTCAGACCTAAGGACACATACAGACTGAAAGTGTGGGGATGGAAAAAGATATTCCATACAAACGGAAAACAAAAGAAAGCTGGAGTAGCAATTCTCATATCAGACAAAATAGACTTTAAAATAAAGAAGGGGACTTTAACACCCCACTTTCACCAATGGACGGATCATCCAAAATGAAAATAAATAAGGAAACACAGCTCTAAATGATACATTAAATAAGATGAACTTAATTGATATTTATAGGACATTCCATCCAAAAACAACAGACTACACTTTCTTCTCAAGTGCTCATGGAACACTCTCCAGGGTAGATCATCTTGAGTCACAAATCAAGCCTTGATAAATTTAAGAAAATTGAAATCTTATCAAGTATCTTTTCCGACCACAACACTATGAGACTAGACATCAATTACAGGAAAAAAACTGTAAAAAATACAAACACATGGAGGCTAAACAATACAGTACTAAATAACCAAGAGATCACTGAAGAAATCAAAGAGGAAATTTAAAACTACCTAGAAACAAATGACAATGAAAACACTATGACCCAAAATCTATGGGATGCAGCAAATGCAGTTCTAAGAGGGAAGTTTATAGCAATACAATGCTACCTCAAGAAACAGGAAAAATCTCAAATAAACCACCTAACCTTACACTTAAAGCAATTGGAGAAGGAAGAACAGAAAACCCCCCAAAGAGAGCAGAAGGAAAGAAATCTTAAAGATCAGAGCAGAAATAAATGAAAAAAAAATGAAGCAAACAATAGCAAAGGTCAATAAATCTAAAAGCTGGTTCTTTGAGAAGGTAAACAAAATTGATAAACCATTAGCCAGACTTATCAAGAAAAAAAGGGAGAAGACTCAAATCAACAGAATTCGAAATGAAAAAGGAGAAGTAACAAGTGACACTGCAGAGATACAAAGGTTCATGAGAGATTACTATAAGCAACTCTATGCCAATAAAATGGACAACCCGGAAGAAATGGGCAAATTCTTAGAAAAGTGCAACCTTCAGGGACTGAACCAGGAAGAAATAGAAAATATAAACAGACCAATCACAAGCACTGAAATTGAAACTGTGATTAAAAATCTTCCAACAAACAAAAGCCCAGGCTGAGATGGCTTCACAGGCAATTTCTATCAAACATTTAGAGAAGAGCTAACGCCTATCCTTCTCAAACTCTTCCAAAATATAGCAGAGGGAGGAACATTTCCAAACTCATTCTATGAGGCCACCGTCACCCTGAAACCAAAACCAGACAAAGATGTCATAAAGAAAGAAAACTACAGGCCATTATCACTGATGAACAAAGATGCAAAAATCCTCAACAAAATACTAGCAAACAGAATCTAACAGCACATTAAAAGGATCATACACAATGATCAAGTGGGGTTTACCCCAGAAATGCAAGGGTTCTTCAATATATGCAAATCAATCAACGTGATAAACCATATTAACAAATTGAATGATAAACACCATATGATAATCTCGATAGATGCAGAAAAAGCTTTTGAAAAAATTCAACAACTTTTATGACAAAAACTCTCCAGAAAGTAGGCATACCTCAACATAATAACAGCCATATATGACAAACCCACAGCCAACATCATTCTCAATGGTAAAAAACTGAAACCATTTCCTCTAAGATCAGGAAGAAGGCAAGGTTGTCCATTTTTACAGCTATTATTCAACATAGTTTTGGAAGTTTTAGCCATAGCACTCAGAGAAGAAAAAGAAATAAAAGGAATTCAAAATCAGAAAAGAACTAAATCTGTCACTGTTTGAAGATGACATACTATACATAGAGAATCCTAAAGATGCTACCAGAAAAGTACTAGAGCTAATCAATGAATCTGGTAAAGTAGCAGGTTACAAAATTAATGCACAGATATCTCTTGCATTCCTATACACTAATGA